>NW_010296736.1:8426-40731 GCF_000700745.2 Antrostomus carolinensis | reverse complement strand
CTACACCAGGTTGCACAGGAAAGTGTCCAGGTGGGTTTGAACATCTCCAGAGATGGAGACTCCACACCCTCTCTGGGCAGCCTGTCCCAGGGCTCCGATGTCCCAAACAATTAGCACTTTGCTGGCTGCCCTCACTTTCCAGCCTCTGGGACACACAACGAGATGCTTAAGACTCATTTTTAATGAGATGCTTGAGGCTCATCTTCCACCAATGGAGGGTTTTCTAAAACTGAAGACCCTGTCTTACACAATCACAGAATGTCAGGGACTGGAAGGGACCTCGAAAGATCATCCAGTCCAATCCCCCTGCCAGAGCAGGAACCTCAATGAGATCACACAGGAAGGCGTCCAGGCAGGTCTTGAATGTCTCCAGAGAAGGAGACTCCACACCCTCCCTGGGCAGCCTGTTCCAGGGCTCTGTCACCCTCACTGGAAAGAAGTTTCTTCTCAAGTTGAAGCAGAACCTCCTGTGTTCCAGCTCACACCAATTGCCCCTTGTCCTACCATTGGGCATCCATTCTCCAAGCTTCCGGTTCCAGACTCACTGTTACAAACATTGCAGCCAGAATTTATAACAGCTCTGATTTTCTCTAGAAATATTTTCACACAATGCAAGAAGTTAAATTTGGTTTTCAAGCTCTTCCCCACCTACATCCACATAGCTGGGAACTCCCTTCTACCTCCAAGTTGTACTATTTTGGTTTCTCCTGGACAGCCCCAGTTCTTGGATTCAATGACTTTGGGGGAAAATTCCCGCTTTGATTTGGGTTTTGGTTTTTTTGTTTGTTTTGGGTTTGTTGGTTTGGGTTTTTTTTTCATAGGTGCCTGCCTCTTACAGCTGAAAAGAGAAACTTTAACATGCCAGCCCAGGGAATGACAAGCTGCAGTCTGTGGGCATGCCTGACTCAGTGCTTTTGTCCTCCCTGGGACCTCTGCCTGCTCCATCCCCTGGTTCTCCAGGTAGATCCCATCCCTTGGACCTTTGCAAGCTTGAAACCTGCGTGGGCATTTCACATTCCCTTCCGAGAGGAGGAGAGCAGAGAAGTCCCAGCTTGCTGGGGTTGTGAGTGGGAAGGGAAGGTTTTCAGATGTTCTTACTTCCTCTCCTCCAGGTTGGAGTTGGGATTCTTCATCTCCATTAATGCACAGCCAAATTTCTACAGAGAGGAAATAAAAAAAGCCCATCAGTTTTACCAATCCCTGCAGGAAACGGAGCAGTGAGCAAATCCTGGGCTGTGCCTCTGCTCTCTGCTCATTGTTCCCAGTAGCCTGTGACTCTGTTGTACTGGGCTGGATGAGGTCGTATCTCCTTGGCCAAGGGCTGGCACCTTTGGTGTGACACTGACATCAGTTGTACAGGATGAATTTAGCAACAGTTTAGTTACTTGTCTCATAGCAGGGAATTAGTAGATACCTCTAGTATTAGTAGATACCCCTAGCATTTATTAGTAGATACCCCTAGTATTAGTAGATCCCCCTATTTCAGAGCAGGCTAGAGGCAGGCAGGCACAGCACCAGGTATCATGCAGAACCTGGACCTGTTTTGGGCCATTCCAGCCCAGGCTTAGCAAAAAGAGGATGTTCTTCCCTGTTCCCCACCACCTCTTTGCTTGCCCATGTCCCTTCCATGGTCACCCATCCCTGCCCTCTGTCCTACCTCTCCATTCTCAGGTGGGTCTCCATTGCCAAAGGTGCTTGTGACCACCAGGACCATGGTTTCATGCTCTAGGTGCACAATGTCATACTCATCCATGGACATCACCTGGGAGTGACAGAGATGTTAGAAAGAGGCCTTTGGTGGGGAGATTTACCACCAGTCAGTCTCCTGGGATGGACCCCAGTCCATCTGGAGGTGGGAGCAGTGCACTGGCAGAGATCTCCACAGAAGAGGCCTTTGGTGGGGAGATTTACCACCAGCCAGTCTCTTGGGATGGACCCCAGTCCATCTGGAGGCGGGAGCAGCATCTTCTTGCTGACTCCATGCCAGTGCACTGGCAGAGATCTCCACAAAGGGAGGATGAAAACAAGAACCTCAAGGGACATGGACAAACTATGGTGCTACCACCTGAGAGGCAGTAGACATATGTACTACAATGCCTGCAGGAGTATTAGCTGGAAAAATTCCTGTGCAGGCATCAATCCAGACCCACAAGGTCACATCCTGGGGGGCTGTTGAAGATCCTTGGCAGCTGAGAAGCTCCACATGCCTCAAGCCATGTATTTTCCAACAGCCACATATTTCCTTGGGCCACCCAGATGCACACTTAATCTTGGAAGGGCTGGGAGCTGGTACCATACCTTGGCATCAAAAGCGTGCTTGAAGATTTCACACAGAGTTTTTGCATAGACCTGTGACTTCCCCGTTTCCGTAGCGTACAGGATGGTCGCTTTGACCCTCTTGGCCATGGCCTGTCCCATCAGCTTGGCTGAGAACTTCACAGCTCTAGGAAGCAAGAATAAATCCCAGTAGGAGAGCTTGTCTACTAGGCAGTGCCTCTAGCCCCGACTATTCACAGCATGTTATTTATTATTAAATGAATATCCTGCCTTCAAAACTGCAGCATTGCTTTATTTTTTTGGTAGTTATGGGCCAAACAGGGAAACTATGGAAGAGTGTGTCTGTCTTGATTTAGAGAAGAAGACTAGATGGCAGGGAGGGAGGGGCTTGAAGACAGAGCTGAAGTACCTGAATGAGTTTAGGGAGGAAAATGCTAAATCAAGTATGGAGATGGTCTTTCTGCAGGGACAGAGAAGCAGAAGAAGAGTGAGAGGCAGAAGTTGCTGAAAGCAAGGACTGGATAACCTCAAAGAAACAAAGAAAAAGCTGGAGACCAACCAGAGCCCAAGCTACAGGAGGAACAGTGGCTTCTCCATCTCTTTGTATCTTTAAATCCTACCTGGCTGCTTTTCTGCAGATGTCCTAGCCGAGCAGAAGCGCCCAGGCTCCATACATCACACACAAAGCCCCGAGACACCGAGAAGGTCAGGTGAGGCTCTCTGTAGCCCCTTTGATTTGCACTCCAGCGACACTATGAACTTTACTCAGAGGAACAGCTCTCCTGAGACTCAGAGGTTGCACATTTATTTGAGGGTTTGCAGGGCTGTGTCTAGCCAGCTGCCTCCTGTGGCCGCAATCGTGACTGGATGCATTTGCTCTGGTTTTTCCCCCTGGCTCAGCTCTGACAGTGGGGCAGAGGGGTTCTGAGAGGTCACTGGCCTCTCTAATCCTGGCCAAGGTGATGCAGCACGAGAAACACTGGCTCCTTATCTTTGCTAAAGCTGCTGGATGGGTTGGCATCAGCAGGAGCACGGTGATGGGGGCAAGGGAGGCTGTTAACAGCCAGGTTTGGCTTGCATGGTGAGGCACCAAGCCCAGTGTGACAGGTTTATTATTTTAGGGCCACTTATAATCATGGAATTTGGACATGAATGTTATTTGTCCTAAGTGCAGAATATCTTCACCTTTTCTAAATGGACCATCAAGCCTTTAAATGAGGCCACCAGAAAGGTGGGTCTGGAGTTAGCCTGGTGTGTTGCAATGGGTAAGGGGCAGTTTCCAGGGGGCTGAGAGAGCACAAAGCATCTCAGTGGCCTTTGCAGGCATAAAGGGATGCTTGATTCACTTCGACAGGGTGATCAGCCCCTGCCCCAGGTGACCAAGGACTCGTGTGTCCCCTTCAGATGGGCAATGGGGAATGGAGTTTGCAGCTGAACTGGTTATACTGGCAGGAGAAGAGAAGCCCAGCTTCTCCCTGCTCCTTCTGCCAAGGGAGGGAAAAATGCTCTAGGTTTGGAAAATCATTTTGGCGGGGGAAAAGGGAGGAAAGAAGAGGTAGAAACCCCACCAGGCTGGTATGTCCTGCCCTCTCCTCGGGGCAGCTCCTCTCCACGTTGCAGTCAGCCTCAGGAGCATTTATATCCGCTACTGTACACTCACACAGTATTAAAGTTGCCCCTTTGCTTTCCCATGACAGTCGTGTCCCTTGTCCCCACGGCTTCCCCTGGCCACAGGAGAGGGAAGGGGCAGGATGGGCAGGGATGGCAGGTATGAGTGCTCCGATTTGGCCAGAACCAGCACAACCTGTCTGAACAAGCATCCAGATCGTGCTGTGACCGGTGCCAAGCGCAACGCTCAGGTCTGCTGGGCTCGGTCCACCTCTTGTTCAGCTGATTAGCTCAGCTTCAGGCAGGATTAATGGTGAATTACAAAAATAATTCTTCCCCCCCTACAACAAGAAGAATGGATTTTTTTTTATTTTATATATTTTTTTTAAATTACCTGCCACGCTCACATTTTTATAAACTCATTTATCAATCGCACACACACAAATAAAAGCATTGTTTCTTCTAACTCAATGGCTCAATTAATCTTCCTGTGCTCTCCACCAGCCCTGGGCTGCAGCCCAAACCCAGGCACCAGTGTCAGCCTAAGGAGCACATTCATCAGCTGCTGATCATGTTTATGGATGTACCATGGAAAAAAGCTTACAGAAGGTGACAGCTGAAGAGTGGGAACAACCTGATAGTAGGGACTCAGGGAAACTGAAGTGTGGGGAGATGCTGTGAACAGTACAAGGCCACCTGGCATCCTGGCTACAGGTATCAGGGTAGACCCAGCCCTTCCCAGTCTTGGTCCAGGGTTCTGCTGCTGCAGAGCCAGCAGCTCCTACAAGAACCTCTCTGCTGATGGCCCGTGGGGGAGGCATTCAGGCCAGGGTCAGCCAAAGGGTCCAAGTGACACTTCATTCCTACACCCTTGTTGAACAGGAGCTTTAGCAGGTGAGGACTCACGTGGCCCATGACTGGGGGGTCAACTGGCCACGAAGTGCAAAACTCAGCTTGGCCCTGGTCCACCTGCTACCTGTAGGAAGATTCTTCATTCCTATCTCTCCCCTCCTTGCAAAGTGGGTGTTTGGAGGTTTAGACATGAACTAGAGATAAGTGCTCCTCAAGTAGCTAAAGAGTCAGTGAGAGAAAGAGAAATATGAATGTGAGTTTCATCTCGCTTGTGCCAGCATGGCCCTGAACAGTGACGAGTGATCTCTCTGCCCCAGGAGACTGTGACAGCAGAAACAGGCAAGGTACCTCCAAGAAGTGAGAAAGCCATCCCTGAGCATTGAAGACCACCTTACTTGAAAATGAACCAGCTTGGTAGAAGAAACTATATGCAATATTCAGTATTCACCTGGTCGCACACCTTGTCCCTCCTGGCAGCTAAAGCCTTCAGGGGCCTAAGACCCAGGTTCACAACCCATCAGTTTGCACACATCCATAGGGTAGTGCTACCAAACAGCACAGCAAACAGAGCTGCTCCAAATCAGGACCAGTCCCCAATGATTTCTGAGCCCACTGGTACTTACTTTGCTAACTTCTTAAAGCCAATGGCCCTCTTCTTGGTAGGTGTCCCATTGACCCCTTTCCAGATGTGGGTGTTCCAGGGGTCCGGCTAGGAGAGAGAAGAGCAGCAGCAGCTGATGGGCAGTGCTCAGAGCTTCAAGAAGTGCTATATCCACAGCACTGAGTGTTGAATTCCTCTAGTCACAGCAGGGAGTAGCTGACCCCTTCACAACGCTTGATCTCTTGTGTAGGTCCCCAATCCTTGGAACCCCATGGGTTTCTTGGGGCAGTTGGGCAATGGAGTATGCACAGGAAAATGGCAATATAATAAAACCTCACTGGCTTGTAACAGCAGCTGCTCAAATGCTTCCTTACCTCTGAGATGAGCATGTCCCTGCTGCTGGCAGGGGGGTTGGAACTGGATGATCTTTAAGGTCCCTTCCAACCCAAACCATTCTATGATTCTATGATTAATAGGCCACAGGCAAAAAGAAGGCAGGCAACGGCAGAAGGAGAGAGGTGATGGAAACACATCCTTCCCCCTTCCCAGCCCACAGGTTCTTTTTCCTAAGAGGTCCTTTGGGAAGAGGAGGCAGCTGAAGCAAGGAACAAGGGCACAGAAGCTAAATCAGTGCCCTTGCAGGCGGCTGTCTGCAATCAGGGCCAGGAACCATCGGGGTTCCTGGTGGATTGGTTATAGAAATGAACAGACTGTTCCTGGTTTGTGATTGTTCCCTTAAGGGCTCTTGACTAAAGGTCACATTGTGTGAAAACCACCGGAGCAGGGATGCTTGGCTAATGAGGATGTGTTTGCTTAAGGCCCTTTTTTCCCATGGTCTGAAGTGTTAAATACTCCATCACCAGCACTTCAGCTCACTGCTTGGCTTGCTGGGCAGGAGCTCCCCCAGCAAATTGTTGGATTCCCAAGCTGGCAGGAGCCAGCCACTCAAACCTGCAGGCTGGAGGGAGGAGGATACAGTAACTACCAGGTCATTTCCTCACCTACCCATCAAAATGCAAAATTTGGCACTTCCAACTCTGCTTAGTTTCACTTCCAAGGGTAAAAGCTGGGGCCTCACCATGTCCCACGTTCACATGGTGGGGCAAAAAGCCATTGCCCTAGGAAAAGGTGTAACATCTGGGGAGTTATTACACCACATCAGGGGAAATCATGAATTACACTTGTTCATGGACTTCACTGCCTCAAGGGACAGCTTGATCAAGTCCCTCTCCTTCTTCCACCTTCTGAGCTCCAGCTCCCACCCTGCTCTTGGCTACACCTTTGGGCACGCAGCACTGGTGGAAGGTAAGGTGCAGACAGTACCTGGTACTCAAAGGAGGGTGTGAGACGGTAGTTGAGCATTTCCTGATGGAAAACTGGGGTGATGCTACCAGACATCGGTGGGACAATCCACACCCAGTCAGCAGGACAGCCTCCACGGCATCGGTACTCGTTCTCCATGTGCTTGATAAAGGACTCGGTGGCTGAGTGGTGATCCACGATGGTCACCTTGTCACTCTGTTGGAGGGAGAAGAGAGCAGAGCCAACAACTGTGGGTTAATAGTCCCCAGAAGGCAAAAGCCAAAGTTTTACATTTGCAGCTGTTTGACCCAAATATGCCTCACTCCCATGGTCTGACAGGACTGTACCTTTGGAGAGGACACCGGGTGGCTGCTGACCCTAGTCATCCCAAGGAGCACGGTCCAGGGCTGAGAAGCTGCCCTTGTCTTTCCTGAACAGATGAGCTATGGGATGGCTGTTCCTCCTGATATTTGCCATGGGCCAAGCAAAGACTAAATGGCCTGAACGTGATGGAGCACCCCCTGCTCAGCCCCTTGGGGAACAATTTCATGGCTTGCACTACTCAAGAAGCAGTTCTGATTCAGCTCTGGGAAAGACTTCCACCCTCTGAAGCTGGGTTGCCAAGGTCTAGTTTTGCTACTCAACGTTAAAGTGCAAGTGGGAGGAGAACTTGGGCCAATTCTTGCCTCATGGATGGGACAGAAGGGCTGGATCTTGGTCCCTTGGGGCACTCCCTCTGGACCAGCAGAGTTTAGATGCTGGCAGTGATGTCTGTGCAACATCCAGGGCACAGAAATCATTAAATATCACTGCAGGCTCCTGGAACAGGCCAAAACTAGAAAGGCACAGCACAATTTCAGCTGAGTGTACCAGGTGCTGCCATTGTCCTTGGGCCTGACCCAAACACAAGAGAGTCCTCCTACTCAAGTACCTGGAAGCTGTACAGCACAGCAATGTTGATCTCCACCAGGGCCTGGTCCTTCCACAGTGATGACGTTTTCCTCATATCCAGATTCATTTTCTTGGCCACTTGCTGTAACAAAACATGGTAGAAGGTGAACACTTTTAATTGCCAAGAACCAAGGACTGAAGATCTCTGCTTGGGGAGAGGAACTCAGAGGAGGGACCCAGGCTGACACAAGGCACTCATGGGGAAGGGCAGCACACTTGCAATGGAGGGCTGGCGTTTTGCCTTCCTCTGAGAAGATGTGGTGATGTGGTCCTGCCTTTGCTTCTTCTTGACAGGAGCAAGGCCAGTCTGGCCTCCCTTCCTCCTCTGCGTACAGGGAGATGACTAAATGTTGCTGAAAAGGGCCTTCAGGAGCAATTTTTGTAGGAGCAGAAGAAACAGGTGGGTCCATGCGACAGCACGAGATGGTGGTGATCCATGTGTTGGAAGGAACCAACCCATGCCAGACCACCAAACTCTGTTCTTTCTCAGCCCATTTCTTCTACCTGGAGTTCCTCCCCCAGACACTATCACAGGTGGGCTTGTGCACACACACTCTTGCTCTCACCCCTCTGGTTTTCAAGTGACTGGGGAGAGATGCAGCCCCTCCAGGTAACACAGCGTGCCCCTTGGAAGAACAAAGGAGACACCCATGTTGGGTGCAGATCTCCTGCACCAGCACCTCCCCGTGGCTTGGCCTTGTCTCTGACTCACCCTGTCTGCAGTGTGGAAAGTCCCCGAGCCATGGCAGAGTGCTCCTGAGGGGTCAGGGGGAGGGTCCCCATGAGCCCGTAAGTCCCTGAGGAGTCACCAAGTGCCTCAACACCCTCTCAGCCCCACTACATCCTCACACTTGACCTCAATCAAGTGCCTGCTGATCCATAAGATGCTTTGAGAAGTCCACAGGGAGCTCAATAGGCATCACACTCACTGTGTTAGATACCAGCTGTCCCCATATGACACAAAAAAAACTTGTCAGCCCATCACACCCTTGGCCATGTGGCTCCAGGAGAACATAACTCCTCACTCTAAGGGAAACTTGGATGTCCTGTACTCTCCCACCCAAGGCAACGCTCTCCCAGCGTCCTGCCTGCTCCCCAGTAACTTCACCCACACCCACTGCACCCCAGGAGCACCACCTAACCTCCTTGAGGAGGTGGAATTACCTCCAGGATGTTGTAGCGAGAGTTGTCACAATAGTCCCTGACCCCAATCTCCGTGCCCATGTACCAGCCGCTGAAGGGGCAGGCAGAAAACTCCAAGCCACCAATCTCAAGGAGCATGTTAGACACTGCTGGCAAACCATACCACTTCAGACCCAGGTCCTTGAACCATTCAAACCTGCCAAGATACAACAGGGTTAGGCAACCAGATAGACCTCCCCTGCCCAATGCAGGCAAGGGAACGGAGAAGGTCACTTTGCTACCAGCCACCAGGCTGAAGGACACGTGAGCAGATGCTTCCTGGAGGCAATATCTCCTTTAGGGGCTGTTTATGGGAAGAAAATGATCTATGAGGAGCATCACAGAGTGGTGTAAGTCCTGGGAGACTTCAAGGAAAGGGAAACCAGCCCTGAGAGAAGGACACAACTTGCTTTCCACCTCCAGGCTCTTTCAGATTTAGATCAGAGTGGAGGGAAGACCTGAAAGAGGTTCTCGTGTAAAGCACCCAAGCCACAGCAAGGAAAGGCCAAGCACAGGAGATGGCTTAGGGTGAAACCAGAAGAGCTGAGTCCTGCTGATCTCCTTGAGCAGTTTCAGGATTTACTCTGACTTACTTGGGATGCCGGATGGGCACTTCCAGCACGAGCTCTGGGGGGATTTCGAAGAGCTCTGGATCGTTGCCGTTGGCTTGGAGGAGCAGAGGCAGGATATCGAAGCGACCGTGTGGTGCCTTCCACCCTTGCTGAATGCAGATCTACAGGTAAAACAAAGGTAGGGTTTAGAAGTCCCAGCAGCTCACCTGCTCTTCAAGCATTAGGGGCAGGGAGTTTCATAGCACTGAGTAGTGTCTCCTAACAGCATCTCTGCTCAGCCCTTATGGTTGAGTAGTAACCTCCACCCAAGGGAGCTGTGGCATGGGTTTGCCTGTCACAGCCAACACATGGCCATGTAAGGGGGATCTGGGCTGAAAAGAAGTCTACAGCTCGATCCCCGGGTAGGATCACAGCTCTGAAGAAGCTGCTTAATCTATTTGTGCCTGTAATGGAGAAGGAGACAATGGGTGAGAAAAGCAGAAGAGTTTGAGAAGAGCTGAGCAGAGCTCTGGTGCTATGTGGGCAGCGCCAATAGGCAGCAGCAAAAGGCCACCGATTCCATTTCTGATCCCCACTGGCTCACGTCAACCGTTGGCACACGTTCTCCTGCAGTAATTCTCTCAGCACCACTAAGTCACCCCTTCTCAGCAAAAGCAAAATGAGATCAGAGTCTTTGGGAGCAGCTATGGCCAACTCCTGCACGCATGGAAACAGCTTTTATTCCTGAGTGTGACAAACCCTGCATGCTTCTCACTCCTAGGATGGTCAGAACTTCTGCATGCCCCTACCAGCCCCATGCCTATGGTGCCTAGGAGGGATGACTTCATCTGATACCTCCGTCAGCTCCACGTTTGCAGGGTCTCCCAGGATAGTGCCATCAGGCTGCTTGTAGCCGGCGTAGCGGATGAGCTGGGCGTTCCAGATGCGGAAGTCGTGTTTGCTGTCCGTCCGCTGCGGGAAGATGGTGATAGCAGATCTGGAAGGAAGAGGCAGTGCTGGTGAATGCCAAGGACGTTGCAAGGACACAGGACAGGGGTCATCAGAAGAATGTCAAAGTGTTGGGGGAAAGGTGCTGTCCCTGCCTGCCACCACCCTGTGCATCACCTCTGCTTGTGCCTTGGACAAGCCCCAAACATTCATGATATTTCTTTCACCAGAAGAAGTCATGACCAGCTCTGGAATTTGGGGTGTTTCCAGCAATTCAGCTCCAGGCAGAAGCTGGCTGCTAACACAGGGTTTCAGATGAATCTGAAGAGCAGTTCACACACTGGTTTTGATGCAAAATATAGGAAAGAAGAAATAATTGGAAAATCTGCCCTTTGAGGTCCCACAGAGAGCAAGAAGAGATATACTTGGATGAGCAGGACACCTTCCCCTGATATCAGGTCCCTCTAATGCTCCCCAGGACAGATGCTGGCTACAACCATCCTGTTGTGCAGCAGCTGCTAAAGGAGACACTGTCAGCAGGATCCAGAGCTGGGTTGACACACATCCTTTGGATATAAACCCTGGTGACTCCCTGGTGGCTCACCTGAGGTTCCCTTTGTTGGTGGCGTATTTGATGTGGTTGCAGATATAATTGAACATCCCATGGGCTGTGGTGCAGTCCCGGGCATCAAACACCTGAAACAATGGAAGCAATTGTGGTGATGCTACAGGATGATCTAACTCCTAGGTCAGAGCCAAGCAGAAGAAACACAGCACAGGGAAAGCCCTAGAAGCCACCATGACTTGTGAGGTATCTAAAGCTCCATAATTATGTGTTCCCTGCCTTTATAACATGTGGATGTATAATCCAGCTGTCCCTTCTGTTTTGGAGAGGTGAGTCATCTACTGCTCAGGCAAAAACCTCCTCAATCCAGTGCTCTCAACCTGCTGCTGTTCCTGGTTTATCCAACAACAGTTTTGGTTTCTGCTCTTTGCCTCTTGTAGATCAAGACTCAAAGCTGAAATAGGACAGGTATCAGTCAGGCCTGAGATCTGCTGAGAGGATGGGGAATCTTAAAAACATAGCATGGTTTGAGTTGAAGTGACCTTTAAGGGTCATCTAGTCCAACCCTTCTGCAATCAGCAAGGACATCTTCAACTAGATCAGGTTACTCAGAGCCCTGTCCAACCTGACCTTGAATGTTTCCAGGGATGGGGCATCTACAAAAAGATTGGGAAACCAGGAAAGAGAGTCAACAGGAGGCTTGAAGACAAATTCTTGCAAAAATTACTCCTCCCAAGGTTCAGATATGCCAGAATAAACAGTGGAAGAGCAGAGCTGAAGGCCAACCTGGCAGCGAAGGAGGTTCCAGTCCCCCAGCCCCAGTCAGTGCCTATACCCTGAGTGAAGCAGCGACGAGAATTGCTCAGCAGCACTTGAGCTGTGCTCCAGGTTACAGAGGGAGACGTCATCTCCGTACCAAGGGATTCCACTAGAGATCACTAATTCAGATCCTAGCCTACGCTTCCAGCTAGTCAAAAGGGCATTGAGCCAAATCTTCTCCTGCCGTAGCATCTCTATACCAAGGATGAGTGTGTCCTGCTGCTTCTCTGCAGGCACAGCAATAGTTTTGGAAGCAGCATGTAAGATGTTGGAGCAGTATCTGGTTTTGGAAAAATCTTTTCTAGAGTGCCAGCTTCCAGCTGGCCCTGTTTCAAACACAAACATCTCAGCTACACCTACCCCACGGATCCTTTTCCAGCTCCTGCTGACTTCCCAGCCTGTGCATCCTCAAAGCTGTAAGGAGAGCGTAGCTGCTGTCTGCTGAACACCCCCCATGGTACCCATGCTGTGCTTCCCCAGGTATTTGAAGAGCAAATTTTGCCTCTTCAAATCTCCAGTGCATCCTTTGGCAGGCAACCTGCCAGCTGTCTCCAGCTGTGCTGGTGCTCACCTGCAGCTTGGACCACTGAATCCTCCCCACACAGCGGGCTGCATTTCTCCAAGCATGCTTGGCTCCATAGATGAGCTCTGTGTCCCGCAGCTGGTAGGTATCAGTGGCTTCAATCTCCTTGGTCACTTCCTCCAGCCTTTCCATGTGGGCCTTGGAGCCAGATCTGCATGTGTGGGGAACAGAGGAGATGGCAGTCACCAGCTCAGGTGGAGGGCAGAGAATCCTGCTGCTCTCCACCTGGGCATGAGTTCTTTCTTTCTTCAGCACATGTGTGCACATACACACACGTGTGCTTTCAGATGACAGATGACCAAGAGCAAATGGGACAGGTCAGTAACTCGCACAGAGGCGCACAATGAATGCTAGGAATGAAACTCTCCCGAAGAAGCTGCTGAATGTGGGCCACCACCTTCTCAACCTGCTTTGACTCACAAGCGTGAAAGATCAGAACATATGTGACATCTCAGCATAAGCAGCAGCTAGGGCCTGCAACCTTCTCCAGCCAATACTTACCTCTTTATGGAGGAGTAGTACTGGTCAATGAAGTCCTTAGCCAAGAGGAGCACCTCTTCTTTTGTCCTGGTATCTTCTGACTTGCGGATGTGCTGGCTAGGGGTCATTACTGAGCCCATGCAGATCTGCTCCGTGCATGCAGTGGTCTGATGAGACAGAAGGAGACAAGTGTGTCTTGGGTTACTGCAGCACTTTTGGTAACATGAGCTGGGGTGGGGGAAGTCAACAATTAGCCATGCAGATGTTGGTGGCATCTTTGACAAACAGGGACATTTCCAGTTTATTTGTTTCACACCTATTGGTAACGTTGTGTAAGACAGCTCAAGCATGTGCTGTCATCTCTTGTCCCACATGATATGGACAATTGGGTCTCACTAGATTCTTGCCCCAGTTTGGCATGAAGTCATATGCTTTTCTTGATTTATCCCAGATGGGGTCCTCTCTCACTCAGCTTATTGCACCAGGGGTTTGAAAGTCAGATACCACTGAAGACAAGACTGGTCTGAATTCATAGAATCCCAGACTGGTTTGGGTTGGAAGGGACCTTAAAGCTCATCCAGTTCCAACCCCCCTGCCATCAGCACGGACACCTTCCACTACACCAGGTTGCTCAAAGCCTCATCCAACCTGGCCGAGAACACTTCCAGGGAGGAGCAGCCACAGCTTCTCTGGCCAACCTGGGCCAGTGTCTAACCACCCTCACACCAAATAATTTCACAGTAAAGAATTCATCCAGTTCTGCATTTCCAGGTAAAACTATCTTGGGAACACTGTGATCCACTCAATTAGGCTCAGACAACTTTTGACCAGTCCTATCAACTCTACTCACCATCGCTGTCTTGAGGTGCAGAGTGTCATGAAGCACGGATCCTGTCTCCCAGTTCTTGATTTTGACAAACCGTGGGCACTTGGAAGGACTTCCATTCACTGTGTTCTTAGTTGGGGACTGCCGCCCCGATGGCGGTGGCTGGACAGGAGTGAAGACCAGGCACAAGGTTAGTGAGATCAGTGAGATCCAGGGAAAAGGTCACGACAAAGAGCATGCTGCATTAGTGGCTGCCTGTGCTTAAATCCTAGTGATAATGTAGCAAGACGAATGATCCAAATATTGTCAGTATTCAGGATCCTACAATGGAACAACCAACTCTCGTTGCAATTGAGAAGTCACCTCTGTTTACAGAACAGTCAAACCTGTAGAAGAGGAGTTAAAAAACAGAGACAGAGGTAACTTAGGAGAACATGGTGTTCAAGTTTCCCCAGGGAAGACTTACCTCTCTAAAATATGTGAAATGTTTTGTTTTAAGGAGCATCACCTGCTCAGGTTTGACACGTGCCAAGCTCTGCCTCACTAATACGAGCGCTGTGAGACAGAGCTATCAGCCCATCGTTCCTCTGAGCAAGCCAAAGGCACATCTCTCCTTTGATATCAACGCTGGAAGATTGTAGGAATAAGGATGAATAAATTATGCAAGTGGGAGGAGGGCTGCTGAATTATGCATGGTTGGATGACTTCAGTCTCAGCTCCGAAGCTCCAGCCTTGATACTCTGCGTCAGGTTGTGCTCATCCAGCACATCTTGAGTTATACACCAACGTAAGGAAGAACCTCAGCTGGTGGAGAGCTTGTAATGAGAAGAACTGGCTGCAATGCTTGTATGTGCACATATTTTCACAGATAATATCCAGTATTTCTACCATGACCCTTATTCAACCCAACCACTTAAAGAGCAATCAGTGTCTGCTGATGTATCGTGGGACAGGGAGATCTGCAGTGACCCTGGAGAGCAGAGATATTTCTTCTAGAAATCAGATATAGAAGGGTGTAATACAGTCACTACAACCATGATGGTGTTGCTGCAGGTTTCAAGGGTGAGACCTGATCCCACACCAGAGTGTCCTGTCAAAATCTGCTTATATTTGGCACCACATAAAGGCAAAAGTAGATCATAGAATCATAGATAGAATGGTTTGGTTTGGAAGCGACCTTAAAGATCATCTAGCTCCAACCCCCCTGCCATCAGCAGGGACACCTTCCACTAGACCAGGTTGCTCAAAGCCTCATCCAGCCTGGCCTTCCACACACCAGGGAGGAGGCATCCACAACTTCCTTGGGCAACCTGGGCCAGTGTCTCACCACCCTCACAGTGAAGAATTTCTTCCTAATATCTAATCTGGGCTTGGACTGTGTTTTGATGTAGCCTTCCTACATGAATCCTGTTGCTTGTGTCCTTTCCTAATCCACCTGTGTGGTTTTTTTAAAGACAGCATTGCCTTCAGCAGAGCTGTGCAGAGTCTCACCCTCTTTTTGGGTGGTTCTGGGCTCATGTCACAGTTGGAGCTCATGGACTAGCAGCAATAGTACAAATCCAGTGTTACAGCCTGAAGGACCAACTGAAGAGCCAGCACATGGTGGAAGAACCTCTTGTTTCAGAACAAGCACTTTAGCTGATGAGCAAACCCAGGAGGGAAAGCAACAGGAGCCACAAGGATGGCAAAGGCAGATGAGGCTCAAGATGCAGCTTGCTCTTCTTTTGCTGGACAAAGGATCGCTCTGCTTTTCCGAAGCAGAGAGAGATTGATGCCTGATTGATCGCGAGACTGATGCCTGGGCTGAGCAGACACCGCTGCATTGCCCTGGTGGCAATGTTGGCTGTATTTTTTGCCCAGTCTTTGTTTTTACCATATGCTCCACACTTTTTTTTCCTGGAAAATAGGGATTTTTTTTCTGTCAAGCAGCCTGAATCTCACAGTGTAACACCATGCACTGAAAGCGTATGCTGGGAGCAAGAGATGGAGGATGGAGGGGAAGGGAGAGCTTTACAACTTGACCCCTTGGTAGGACCCTCTTTGGTCCTTGTAGTTTCCAAAAGAAAGCTGCTCTCTACACGCCCTCAGGCTATGCTGTCACAGGTCACCGTGACATCCCTCATGTCACAAATCCTGTGATCTTCCCAAAGAACGTTTTGAAGTCCTAGCCCCTGAAGCCAGATGATCACACAGTGGACCTCAGCTTCTCCTTTCCATGCTGCAGAAGACAAATATAAGACTTCATATAGAGCTCAAAACCAGTAGGAAATAAAAAGAACCTCCTAAATGTAGTCCTGGCAAAGCGCTGGTTTTAAGTTCATTCTTTTCAGTTTTGGGGAATCTGACCTGAATTATGGCAGTGGAAGTTCCTGGTCTTGTTTTTCTCCTGCTTATTTTACTCTTTCAAGAGAATGAAACCATTCCTGAGCCACTAACAGCATCCTCTGCTCTTTGAACCAACCTGGGTCACTCTTAGGACTAAGGGGGATAAATCTGCCACCTTCCTTCTGAGCGTGGTCACTCAGAGCAGCTCTATGAGATTGGTAGAACATAGCTGAAAGCTGCTGCTCAAAAATGCAAACAAAACCAATCCTCACCTGTACCTCCAGCTGACAGACAGAAATTAGAAGCACCAAGCAGAAAGTGTTGGTTGTATCCAGCATCACTTTTTGATTCTGAGTTAGATGTCTCCAGTGCAGCCGAGGAGATGTGCTGCTAAACATCTTGCAGGTATGGCCCAAGAGCATGTTATGAACCCAGATGTAGCAATGACCCCATCCTTGGAAAAAGCAAGCTCATAGTCCAAGCTGGTGGACATCAGCTGCTTAACATCTGCCTACAGATGTTCTACCTTAAACCTGCTCCCTTTGCTTTTTGTCTTTTCCCTGCAGGAACAGGCAAAGTTTGGATCTTTGCTAAAAGAGGGTCATGGGGCAGAGGCATGCCCAATCCCTGGGATGCCAGATGTGCTGGAGCAGCCGAGGTGACACTACCTACAAGAAACAGAGGTACCAGGTCTGGCAACCACATCACAGAGCAGCTGTGGAGAGAGTAACACCCAGAAGAGACTGGGAAAGAGCTGTGTGTGTGTGTGCGTGTGTGTGTGTGTGTCTTCCCTGCACGGCAAAGCTGAAGCCAAATATTACCCCTGGTTCTGTCAGGGAGGTTGTGTGAGATCCTTTCATGTTTTAATTAAGCAGCTGTGATATCAGTGAGTCAAGAGTGGGACAAATGGAGAGACTCATGTAGCAGTCGGGGCGCACATGCATTATGCAAACATCTTTTAGAAGGGAGCGTGTTGGCACTTATCGTCAGCGCACAGCTTGCGAGCTGTCTGCAGCTCCTAGAGAGGCAGGAGAGAAACACACCCAGCTCTGGGTGCTTCTTGGGACCAGAACACAGGGACCATCTCCCTTTTTGCAGACTCAAGTGGGGTCTATAGGTCCTCAACCTTCCTCCCGCGTCCCAGCTGGGCTTCAGGAGTCCCTGTGATGACTATGACATATATTGCCCTGCTGAAATGCATCACCTACGGGAGGATGAGGTCTGCAGCATCAGCCCAGGTCATGGATATATTGTCATGCTGACATTTCCTTCCAGACTGCATTAACCCCGCTAGCTGAAAGTGTGTTTGTTGCTTTTATGAAGCTGTAAATCATCCTCACAAGTGTGAAGCTGATCTGACTCCCTTCCCCTGCTCGCTACATGGACACGCTTCCCTCCAGTTACCCTGCAGCTCCTAACAAATCAATCTGTATGGACTGAAATATGACTCAGGCAGGACCTGGGCTGCTGCAGTCCCAGCAGCTTTCCATGGGTCAGGTTTAGAGCCAGGGGAATTGGGCTCCTGGGAAACAAGCAAAACACACCACGTGATTTTGCAAAAATAAGAGGGATCGATGCCCAACGGGTCTTTTCAGCACCTTATTCCGAGCCTCAGTGAACATTCCTCACCTGGCCAAGTGAACCCACCAAATCCTGCTTTAAAGAACAATGTGTGTAAAAAGCTCACACTTGGCTTGACTTGCCCCTCTGGTAACAGGATTTATTGCAGCTTGCAAGAAGTTCAGTTGCCTTGACCGCATGTATCCTGGGGGAATGGCTGTAGGGAGCATGGGGGGAAAAACCAAACTGCCTCTAGAAGAACAGGCATGCTGATTTGGGGATAAAGAGGATAAAAAGAAAGCTGCACATCTAGTGAAAAAAAAAATTAAAGGGTTTAATAGCAGCTTAAGACGGGGGGGTTTGGCAGCTCGAACACGGAGAGAAATTAAGCTCTGAACACAGAAGGTTATAAAGTGCTTATAGGAACAGACACGTACATGCAAGGAGCTTAGCAAAGGAGTCAGAAAGACAGTGATTTTCCAGAGCTGGGGCACAGAGACCAGAGCAGTGACCTGTCCTTGGGCAAGATGGGCTCGTGATACCTGCCACAGTGCATTAACCACACGGCAGGACACGGGGCTGCCCAGGGACGCGGTTGAACAAAACGTGTTGCAGCTCTTGGATGCACCCATTTGTGCGTGTCGATGTAGGATGATACCCATCGTAAGGTCATCGATGCTTCTGGGAGACCGGGCTGCAATCCTGAGCTGTAGCTAGGTAAAGGGAAGATGGAAATTGCTCCCAACTGCATCTAAGAACCCAACCAAGTTGGTTAAAGCCATGGAGGAAGTCAGCACTCTGCATGCTGCAAAAGTGCATGTGAACATCGTTCTGCTCAGGAGTCCCAGGAGAAACAGTGGTGCTCCTGGCACAGGGGGAAGGAGGATGTGGGCAGAGTTAAACTACTGCAGCCAAGACTATGTCACCTCCATGGGCATGAAGGTACCATGTCACCTCATGTGACCTCACCCCCTGCTTCTGGAGTTGCATTTTATAAAATGCCCATGAAATGGGAAAACATCCACTGGCAGAGCTGTGGCCTGGGGGGTGCTGCTGGACACTGCTGGGAATCAAGGTCAGGCTCAACACAGAATCATTTTGGTTGGAAAAGATCTTTAAGATCATTGAGTCCAACGATGAACCTAACACTGCCAAGTCCAGCCATGTCCCTGAGCACCACATCTACACATCTTTTAAATCTCTCCAGGGATGGTGACTCCACTGCTTCTCTAGGCAGCCCGTTCCAATGCTTGACAACCCTTTTGGTGAAGAAATTAGCTTTGCAGATTAATTCCATGTTATATGAAGATGCATGCCCACAGGGCAGCTGTGATCCCTTCTAGGAATCAGCAGCTTTGAAGTTTTCCTGTTAGGGCCTCCGTGACCATCTCTGCTCCTTTCTTTCTCCTATGAGACCTCAGAGGACAAGGGCACATCTGGGTGTCAACCACACCACAAGTGGCACCCACCCTGTGATGGTCTACATGTGGTATGACAGGGAGAAGCATTGCATTGCAGTTTGTTGGAGCTGGGAAGAGACATCATCCAGAGGTATCTGCTGAGGAAATACTGATTTTCTCAGACATCTTCATGTGACTGCTAAATCACTTTTCTCCCCTCCCTTGGAAAGCCGTCGTTATTATGTCACCATGAAAAATATGGTAGGGCAAGGAGACCAAATAGTCCCCAGACTGGTCCCCTGTGTCCTGCTCTGCTGCTGGTTAATCCCATCAGGGAGACACTTTTGCCCGAACAGGCTCAGCAGTGGTCGTGCATGTCATGTTCTCCCCGAGGTGATCCTTCTGGCCTGGCAGGGTCTGCCTTACGCCTCTGGCTTTGCTACAAACATGGAGTTAATCCATTTTTGGCAAGGAAGCCTGAGAATTTATGTCTGTGAAGTGTGAGGAGATTAAAAGGTACCTTACAACATATGAGCTGAAGTGCTCTATTGAATTACCATCATATGAATCAAAACGACTTTAACGGTGCAACTTGGCTTTTTGCCATGAAAAGGGACAAGTCCCGAGGGAGGTTTCAGAGTCCTGGTCCCTGGCTGTGCTCCCATCCCACTCTGGTCCCTTGGATGAAGAGTATTGTTCTCCAGTGACCTACACCCTGCCTGAACCACAGGGAATTCAGCTTCTGGACCAAATGGGCTCTACAACCCATCAACTTCAGTTCTTAAGATCAAACGTCTTCAGGTTAATGCATGTAGTCCTTGCAGGTTCTCTGTGATGTGAGAGCCCAGCAGGATGGGTCACCAACCCCCAGACTCCCTTCCCACCCAAAGCAGCATGAGCTGTGGGCTCTTACCTGCTCTGCTTCAGAGTAGGGGTTGTTCAGAACCACAGGCACGTTGCTCTTTCCCCACAGGTCACCAAAGACACGGTCATTCTCCATCCGAGCTGGTAAGGCTTTCTGCTCCTTGTTTTCCCCTTCCCTGAAACTGAAGGGTTAAAAACCATTTGAGTCAGTGGACTGGAGGGCAGATGGGTGCTGGGACTATAGGATCAGGACCTGGAGCCATCACTCTAGGACCTGCTCTAGTTGCTTCCCACAAGAGCAAAACCTCATGCACCATCAGGGAGGAAACGTTCTGCCTCAGCCGAGGGAATGAATCACCACGTCGAGGGCGACCGAAACACAATAGAGATGTCAGCGCTCGGGCGAGCGTGGTGCCTGCAGAACAACAGGAAACACCTGCCCCAATGCTGGCATGGGGTTACATGGTGGACCCTCTGCACTCCAAAAACCAAGCTGGAACCCTGCAAATGCAAACATGGAGCTGGGGAAAGGAGAACCGCCCCGTTCCACAGATGTAAAACCTCACAGCAAAACCTCACAGCAACACCTGCTGGGTTTGCAAGAGCTGCTTGGTTTTTATGAGCAGAGAAAAGGGAAAGAAAAAACCAAACCAAGAAAAAGAGGTGGTTCCCAGGAGGGAGAGACAGTGCTCTCTACTCTTCCTGACCTTTACTGATGCTGTAAATGCCGGCGAGCGCAAGTGATTTTACTCAAACGAACGGATGGATTGCCTCCATGGAGCTGGGGACGTTGGTAAGGCTGAGGGACTGAGGACATCCCCAGTGCTGCTTGCCCTGGCCTGTGTGGTGAGACTGGTGTAACTCATGGTGCACACAGTCTACTACTCATGTTTTACCCAGGGAACCCACCATGGGATGTCGGTGAGGCTGTTAAATGCCATCTGAGCAGGTGATGGAAAACCAGCCCTCGCGAAGGAGAAAAACAAATGGGGTTTAGGGACGTGATATTCAGAGAAGGGAGGCTGTGGCTTCCACACCAAAGACATCGACCAGCCTGGTGAGGCCACGTGTGAGGAGGAGCTCCTTGGGTTGGGATGCATGGTGCCACGGGACAGGATGGGTGCAGCCCCATGGCTCACAGCCACCTTACTCAACAGACCATCGAGGTAATGCGCTCTGGCAATTGTTTGCTCCTGCTCTCAATTCTTAAAAGTCTTCCAGATGCCCCCAAAGTCAATAATGAGCCTTCCCACTAGTGACAGTGGGCTTTGGGCACCAACCAAAGTAGGACACTCGCACATAATTCACACCAACATGATGCTTTTGACACCATCTCAAGAAGATACGCACATACAAACAAATCCAGTTTCACAATCCTTCTTGCCCCCCCCACTTTGTCACAGCTTAAAGAAAATACTTCACTTAAGGATGATCTCCCTGGGCTGTAAGGTTTCTGTAATTTTTCTGCCTTTAGAGAACAACATTCAGCTGCCAAAATATGACACTAGGCTCCTGGACACCTTCCAAACATTGGCTGCCTTAGGGTGAAAGTGGGCAGCGTGGTGCAAGCGAGGAGGTACATGTGCCACAGTAGCAGTTTTTACTGGGTTTTCTATGTCCCCCCCCAAGAAAAGATTGTTGTTCTTTTGTGACTTGGCTCCTACCAGTACATGAAAGTGTTTCAATCAGATAAAACACAAGAAACCCCACCCTCTGCACGGCGCAGCCGCAGCCAAAGAAAACAGGTCCCGGCTCTCTGCTCTACAGTGACAGCACTGCTGGGAGCACTCTGCAGCAGTGCAGGTCCCAGGGCTGGGGACAACCGTGAACCATGGGGAACCCACTCTGCCTTCTACCAGCCCAGCCAACAGGGAAGCTCAGGGTCTCTTGACATATCCAGCCTACTTCCATCTGGAGTATTCCCAGCAGCAAAACAGAGAATTATTAGGATGAAAATTCATCCAGTCTGGTTCTTCAACATCGAGGCTAGCTATTAAACCTCTTGGAGAATACTCTTCTCCACAGCTGCACATCTTGCCCTGAGCCTCATCATATCAGGGAGAGCAGAGGCAGGTCAACACAGAGCCACTGAGCATGTGAAGTGGTGGCCATACCCAAGCCATCTCCTGATGAGCCCCAATATGCTGCGCCCCATGACTGGCCCAAAATCAAGATACAAGCACTAAATATGTCAGGTGACAGAAAAAAATCCCTTGGCTTTATTGATGCCTGGGACTTGGCAGAGGGAACCTACCTCCTGGGGGACCACAGTGCCTCTCCAGGGGCACAGACTTTGCCTCTATGCAGACAGGAAAGGCTGGGGCAGACAGACCCCAGCATGACAGACGTCCCACAGGCACCTCCAAAATGACACTGAGCATACACCTGCAGGCACCTAGCATGACCTGCTGTTTCCAGGAAGGTGTTTGCAAGCCCATCTAAATAGATGTCTGCCGGCAAAAGAGAACCTCGGAGAAGAATCCATCAATCGGCAGCAGCAGCAGGAGGTCTCAGCCAGGAGGCTGCATGTGTAATCTCGTTGTCTACACACTAGCAAAGACATAAATGTTGGTACATGTGCCAACAGCATGGAAAAAGACCAGATGCTTGAATTAAATCATCGCTCTAGTTGGTGACTTTCTGCATGACAAGTATTGCTGGAGCAGGACCCTGCTCCATTCACTGGCCTCAAGCATCACTGAGATTCACCATCCTGAGGAACAGGGAAATCCAGGTGAGCATTGAGGGTTGGAAGCTAGGAGCAAATGCTCCACATCCCATTGCACGTTTGCAGCCGGGGCAGAAATGGGTTATGTATTGTGATTCTTGAAGAACTTAGAGCTGCATGAACCAGGCAGCGAGGTGCTGCCCTCACCCTCAGTCTCTGCTAGAAAAGCAGAGTCAAGCGTAGCTGTGACAAAACCATCAGACTAAACTCGTGGTCTTATCTCCTGCCTCCGTGCTGGTGTTGTGCTGCAGTTTGGGTGCTGGGTGAGGAGGTCCATCCCTCGCAGGGCTGCGGGTACATGCCCCTGCGCTGAGCTAGTGCAGACCTCTCCCGGATGAGGCTGCCCAGAAGTATCCGGCTCTGTCTTTTCGAGAGAGACAGGGAGAGAAAAGCCACATTCAGAGCAGCCACAGCCTCACCCCAGATGGGAGAAAAAAATAATAATAATTAAAAAAAATAAATCAATTGCTTCATTTTGCAAATATTTCCTGCCCGTTTCTTGTAACTGCCTTGTTTGTGAGCTCAGGCAGGAACAGGGTCTTCTGGGTCAGTTATTTTCCTCTCTTGGCTTGGCTTCCCCAGCCACCAGCAGAGACACGGGGTGACCCGCCACGTTCGTACGAGGATGCCGCTCACACACTCAAGGAGACCGGCAGGATGGCCCAAACACCAACCCTCAGCTCAGTCTCCAGAGAACATTTCCAAAAGCTCTTTAGCACAGGAGAGCCCAAAGGGTCATTCTTAGGGCTTCTGGTGGGCGATGGGGAGGGTGAACTTCCCCCCCCCAAGGGGTGTTTAAAGGCAGCCAGGTTGGGCACCTCCAGGGAGCAGGGAAGAGGGAAGCCTTTGGAGAAATCCTCCTGACTCACCGTCAAACCCAGCCTGGGCACTTTGGAACATTGAACAGGATTTTTTAAATCACCCTTTAGTGTCTTTGAGGCACTGGAAGCAACACTGAAGATCTGTCCTTGGAGGCACTTGCTTGGCTGAACTCTCCCTGGCCTGGTTTCGGTTGGGATAGAGCTAATTTTCTTCTTAGTAGCTAAAAGAGCGCGGTGTTTGGGTTTCAATCTGGGATTTGCTATGAGAAGAATGTTGATAATATAGTGATGTTTTCAGTTGTTGCTAAGAAATCAAGGACTTTTCAATGTCTCGTGTTTTGCCAGTGTAGGACTCGCTAGAAGGACTTGCACAAGCTGGATAGAAGCATAGTGAGAGCAACAGACTTCAATTGGCCAATGAGATATTCCATATCATATAATGTCATATGCAGTATATAAATGAGGGTTGGCCAGAAAACTTTTTTTCTCACTCTTCTGGGACTGGGGTTTCAGGATTTTCCCTGCTCTAGGTTCACTAGCTGGGAATGGGCTGGGTATCAGTCTGCAGGAGGTGAGCAATTGCACTGTGCATCAGTCATTTGTATATTCCATTATTATTGTTTTTATCATTATTATTGTAATTATTATTTTATTTTAAAATTTTATTTCATTTATTAAATTGTTTTTATCTCAATCCAAGAGTTTTCTCACTTTAACCCTTCTGATTCTCTTCCCTGTTTCCCTGGCAGGGGAGGATGAGCGAGTGAGTCTGTGGTGCTTGGCTGCCAGCTGGGTTAAAACCACTACAGAGTGACTCTGATAAAGACCGTTTCGGCGTTTCATGAACTGGCTCAGGTGTTTTGCCAGTGTAGGACTCGCTAGAAGGACTTGCACAAGCTGGATAGAAGCATAGTGAGAGCAACAGACTTCAATTGGCCAATGAGATATTCCATATCATATAATGTCATATGCAGTATATAAATGAGGGTTGGCCAGAAAACGAGGCTCTCACTCCTCCAGGATTGCAGTTTCAGGATCTGTCTCCTCCTCTGGGATCACTAGCTAGGAATGAGCTGAGCAGTGGTTGGTGGGTAGTGAGCAATTGCATTGTGCATCACTCGTTTGTACATTCTATTATTATTAATTATTATTATTACTATTATTATTGTATTACAATGTTATAATTATTATTTCATTTTATTTCAATTATTACATTGTTTTTATCTCAACCTTTGACTCTCCTTCCCCTTACCCCTCCAATTCTCTCCCCGTTCCCCAGGGTAGAGGGGAAGGTGAGCAAGCGGCTGAGTGGTTTTTAGTGGCCAACTGAGTTAAATCACAACACTCCCAAAGGTCAGATCCAGGATCCAGAGATCCCTCTGTGACCCGGTCCCACTGCCAGGTCTATTAAATATTAAAACATCAAGATCTCTTGGATCCAGAGCAGGTTCTTGAGAAGGGACCCTGTTTGATGTTGTCTTTTGTTCTGGAAGGAAAATTTGTTACTTAAAAAAAGAAAGAGGAACCCTGCCCTCCCCCACTGGTGCAAAGACAGAGCCTGAGATGCTGCCTCACCTCGGAAAGAGCATCTGGCTGCTGGGAGAAATGAGAGGCACCACTGTTTTCTTTTGACTAATTTGATGATGTTGCAGTGCTCAGAGTGATGAAGCAGGAGGGAAGTTGCTGAGACAGCCCTTTGAGAAATTTCTCCAAAGCTTTTCCAAAAAGAAAGGGGGGGGAAAAAATAGTAACAAGAAAATTTGTCACTTTTCTCCTTTGAATTTGCTCGGCAGAAGAATCTCTCTGATTTCCCATGCAGAGATGAGATACCGCTGGTTGCTGCAATCGCCAGGGACCAGTTTGGATGAACCGATAAGGATACTGGTGTCCACGCTTCCGATGATGGCTCTCGTGCCGTGATGTCGACGTCACACTGTGCTGTGACTCCGAGGGATGGACTCCTTCCTGGCCCTTGTCCCGATAGCTGAAAACCCTACGCTTGAGCTTGGGACTGCGTGAGAAGCTCACACGAGCACATCTCGCTCTGAGCTTTGGGAGAGAAATACCTTCTTTTTACCTTCTCCTCTCCTGAAGTGTCCTTGGAGATGGCTGCAAGGCTCCACTGCCCACTGCTCCTCCTTCAAGTGCTGGAGGACAGGGTGAACAGCTCTTGCCTCACCTTTCTTTTGCCCCACAGAAAACCATAGTCCAGAGGACATTGCATCCTCAGAAGTTCATATTTCCTTGCTATCATGCCCCCAGGGCAGCTCACAGTCTGCAACGTTGGAAAATGTGCTGGCTGCAGATTCCTCACCTCATGGATTAAAGCAAGGTCTGGCACAATGGCACGTGTTTGAGGGAGAGGCAGGAGAAGGGATCAGGCAGGGTCTGGGAGTTGCAGGGTGAAGAGGATGGAGCAGAGCTCAGGAAAGAAGTAGGAATGCTGGAAGAAGAAGGAATAGCTCCAAAAGGTGGGCTGTTGAGAGAGTTGGGGCTGTTGAGCCTGGAGAAGAGAAGGCTCCAGGGAGACCTTCTAGCAGCCTCCCAGTACCTGAAGGGGCTCCAGGAAGGCTGGGGAGGGACTTTGGCCAAGGGCAGGGAGTGAGAGAACAAGGGGTGATGGGTTGAAAGTGGCAGAGGGGAGATGGAGCTGAGATGTGAGGAAGAAATTCTTTGTTGTGAGGGTGGTGAGACAGTGTCCCAGGTTGGCCAGAGAAGTTGTGGCTGCTCCTCCCTGGAAGTGTTGAAGGCCAGGCTGGATGAGGCTTTGAGCAACCTGGTCTAGTGGAAGGTGTCCCTGCTGCTGGCAGGGGGGTTGGAACTGGATGATCTTTAAGGTCCCTTCCAACCCAAACCAATCTGTGATCCTATTCTATCATGTGCTCTTTGGAGAGAGCCTGGAGAAGGCAATTGCAGAGCAATCAAAAAGCAAGAAACCCCTTCCCAAATGAGAAAGATGGGCTTGAACAGCACTGAAAGAAGAGGACAAAAGCCTCACAGACAAGCATGCAGCATGGCTTGAAGAAGATGTTGCGCTCTCAGAAGGTCAGAGCGTTGCTGGGCTGTGCCCAGGGCTGGGATTAGGGACTAATGAGCTGAGCAAGCTGCACAAAGCAGCTTCAGAGAGAGGCCTGTGAAATACGAGGGTGGTAAATGCCATTGGCATTGTTAGATAGAGACCTGGGAACAGATCCCAAAAAATGATCCCAAAGTCCCATCAGCATCGGTCAAGATTCAGCCAGCGTCAGATGCAACCCGCAGCCACCACGTGTGTCCCTTCACAGCCATGCCCAAAGACCACCCGGAGAATTCCAGCCTCAGCATCTTATTTGGAGACTGAAGGCAGTTCAGGTCTGCCAGGAAGGTGCAGGCTTGGGTGGGCCATGGATTTGTCTGTTGGGACCACCTACAAGGAGAAGGACTGTCCCATGGGATGCAAGAAGCAGCACCAGCGAAGGGGGCTGGGAGGGTGAAGGATGCTTTGGGGATTGGTCTGAGAAGGTTCCACGAGGGTATGTTTGAGTGGAACACGCTGTTTGTGGGCACAAAATGTCTCGCTGGATTAGACTGATGGAGTCAGAGTGACGAGGAGGAAGAATCTGCCGAGGGAGAAGGGGTGGGTGATTCGCTGCCAAAGCTTCTGACTTCACCATTTTGCAGAACGGCAATAACACCAGAGTTTCAGGGAACCTTTTCATTTCAGAAGGTTTTTAAAGTTGCGTGTCCAAGTAGAGAATAATGAAGACATCAGAAATGCAAATGAAATGTTTTGAGCAACACAAAAGAGATTTTGGCGGCAGCGAAGGAGGTGGGAGGAAGAGAATTTTCTCTTCGAGAACTGCAAAATTATGGGGTTTGTTCCAATGCAGGATGGAGCCTGAAACCTTGAAACCCTTCATAACCAGAACTCCTGCTCTCAGCACACTTCTCCCTCTCAGGGCTGCTGATGCTGCTTTTTGGACCGAAACTGCCATGTTTCCATCATGCTGTTCCATGTTATGGAATAGACCTGAGAGGAAAAATAAATACTGGCAACTCGGTGAGGGAAGGAAGATGGGACATGACAATCTCCCTAGAGCTCAGAGGGAAAACAGACCTGGGTTAGCTGGCAGGGAGTGAATCAAACTCTATTTTTGTTTTCTAGCCCCCAGTGAGCCTCGTGGCAGAAATGCCAGCTCTCATCATACCTTGAGCCCCACTTCCATCCTCTGTTTTATCATCGACTTCATCGCAGATGGCCTGAGCCGAGTTGCTGACATTCAGCCATGGTCATAGCCTGTCCCATGGGCACACACCATGGATCCAGGGCACCTTACAGCTGAAAATCATCAGGGAGCAAAAGCCAGGTCACTGTAGGGACAACTCCCCCGGGGAGCACAGACCATGGATGCAGGGATGGAGATGAACTGATTTCTTCCCCCAGTGCAAACTTCACAGTTTCCAGTTTTCCTTGTGAGTACCAGTAGAGACCCGGGCTGGAAGCTCAAAGCATCAGGTGTCATTTGAATCACTTTTGACAAAGCCCACCTTGAACAAGAAGTGTTTGGCTCCTTGTGAATAACCTCAAACTTGTTCCATTCCTTTCTGCCCTAGGAAAGCTGTCACAGCTCCACGAGCTGGACTGGCTTTGACAAAGTGCTGCAGGCTGTGAAGGTCAACACCAGGTGAAGATGGAGACAGAACAGGATTGGTCCTAAGACCAGCATCTCCAGCTGGACTGATGGTCAAGTGGTCCAGGCTGTAGGTGTCAAGCTCAACCTTGAGCAAGGTTTTGCACCCTCCTGGTGCCTAGGTAGAGCTCTGTTCCTGTTTTGACTAACGCCAGCTTTGCTTGCTCTCCTCTAAGCCTGGAGAAGTCACAGCCTACAGCGTTAGAGCTGCATCAATCTGCTAAAACTTGCTTATTTTTTTGGGCATTTCTTTGGCATCGACCAACAATCTCCCCAGTCATCCACTCCCCGTCGCTCACTGACCTTTCTGCACTTCTCTGATGGACCAAGAAAACTCTCACTGGAGAAGACCTTCATGATGCCCCAGCTCTGTCTGAGACCCAGCAGAGGAGATGAATCATCTCCAGCCCGTCGCAGGAGTGGAAGGAGAGACGGCTGAGAAATGCCCTTTACCCTGCAGAGCAGCTCTCGACAAGTTTTCCCTGCAGTATATCTCCTTCCCACTCCTCTGCTCGAGCCCAGGTCTTCTCGGTCATACGAGTCCTGCTGCAAGAGTGAGGCTGCAGCTTTTCATCAAGCACAAGACTGAAGACTAATTTTGACTGAAAAGTGGATTTTCAATCTTGAGGTACATAGATTACATAGATTTTTTTTTTTTAAAGGATATTGAAAAATAAAGTGAGTAGAGTTTTGATGAAGTACCCACTCTGCTAATATCCTTGCTGGTCTGAGGTCCTTCAGTTTAAGTGAATTCAAAGTGGTTCAGTTTAATCTCTTCAGGAGTAGCAGAGACTCCTCAAAGAAAAAACACTTTTTTTAAAATTCTTTCCCCCAGCTGGAGCAGAATTTCCTTGGAAAACTTGCAGCTGGTGGGATGGGGACACTGAGGGGGACAATTTGACGGGTGAGGCTGTACCTTGTATTGGGATTATGTCCTCCAAGGGTTTTACCAGATTACAACCCCCAGCTCCACTGCAGGAGTTTTAGCAAAACTAGAAGGACAGAGGGGATTTTTAAGCATCCCTGCACATTTTGTTGGATCTGTAATCAAGCACAACCTCTTCAAGGTCTCAATTCTTTGGTTGCTTAAAAAAGGTTCCCTCAGGGATGTGTTGGTCATGGATTAAAGTACGTGCAGCCCAGGCAGGTGGCCCTCAGTGAGTTGAGCTCAGAGGGTTAAATTCCCTCCTATTGCACAGCAGAGACCAAACCCAAGGGTTTCTGAAAGACCTGGGGGGGTGCATGGTGGGGAAGGGACAGCAGGGAAGGATGTCCCAGAGTGTGTCCCATCCCACAGCTCTTCCCCATCTGCCACCCGCCGCCGGCTTGAGCTGATTTTTTTTTTCCCTCTGACTCACTGTGGCCACCCTAATGGGCTTTGAGGAACCGTGTCCTCCACGGAAAAAATGCATTATTTGGGAGAGAGCAGAAACATCGGCGCAAAAACAACTGAAAAATTTTTTAAAAAAATTAAAAAAGCAAATGGAAAATACACAGCGTGGGTGTTGGTTTGTGATGGGAGCAACTGGGAGATCAGGACAAGGGAAGCCACCGCAGGGATCCTGCTCCTCCTCCTCCAGCCAACAGCCTTTACCCTCTCGTTTCAGATATAAAAATTCAATATTTTAATTTTATTTTATTTTCCCCTCCCTAAGGAAGCCGGTGCAGCAAAGGAACTTGAAGTTACTAATCTCTCTGTCACTGAACCACGATCACCAGGTTCAGTGAACCCTCCTGAAAATACCTCCTGGCTTTTACAGCTGGTCGATAACTGAGGGCAGTCGCAACCTGCCGCAGCACTTGACACCACTAAAATCTGCTCGGGGACTTGGGGAAAGGCACCAGGAAAAGGCAACATGACATCGCTAATAAATGGCCAGGAGGAGAGAGAGCTGCTAGTGAAAAAAAAACCACCCCAAAAAACCTCCCAATTATGTTTTTGCAAAGTGTGAAGGACCACGGGGAGCTGCTTTGGCTCTGGAGCGATGGTCTGCAGCTCAGGGAAATGCTGAGGAAGATCAGGAGGGCAACACCATGCACATGGCCCCTCGCAGAGACAGGTACCTGAAATGAAGCCGTTCCACCCACGGGATGGGACTTCACCCTCCTCAAGAGGCCATGGGGCAAGCATCCATCTGTCCCCACCCTTCTTCTACACGTGTATGTATATTGAAATAATGAGCTTCATCTAGAAATGGTGGAGGAGATGAACAGGCAGCTCTGCTGTTGCATTTCAACGAGGGTTGGCCATTTCTGAGCTCTCGATGGGAAGCATTTCCCCACTTGTTCCCTTTCCCTACACACAGAAGGCAGGAGCACCCAAGGCAGGTCCCGCTGCCCGTGCGCAGAGGTCCCCTTGGCTTCAGCTGGAGCTGGACTGGGGATCCCCTCTCCCCAAAGCCACAGCTGGATTGCCAAAAGCTATTTTGAAACTCATTTCATAGAATCACAGACTGATTTGGGTTGGAAAGGACCTTAAAGATCATCTAGTTCCAACCCCCCTGCCAGGGACAGGGACACCTTCCACTAGACCAGATTTCTCCTGGGACACATCATACTCTGCTGGTCTGACCTTCCTTCTCCCTCTTGGGCAGGTAATCAACAGCAGATTTCAAGGTGAGAGCTCCAAAGCAGAATACCAAGGACAGACAACACCATAAATCTCACTTGACAGGTGGGGAAACTGAGGCATGGGATTTTGTTTAAACCTAAAGCAAATGAGATTGAGAACATGGAACAGAAACAAATGCCAGCCCAGCCCATGACCCACCACATCGCATAGCTCAGCTTTCCATATGAGACATTACTCCTGCTAACTCCCTGGTTTCTCACATCTTTCTCCCTTTCTTCCACCATCTGCTCCCAATTTTTCATTTCTTTTCTTTTCTCTTCCCCTCATCGACCGCTTCCCTTTTTTTTTTTTTGCACCCCTTCCTCTCCATCTCCATCCTGCTGTGTCAGACAGCGGGAATTTCTGGAGAGGTGTCCACCAACACCTGAACCAGCCACGTTGGGTAGCCAAAACCAGCACATTCCACGAAATATATATATAAAAAATGTATTTAGGGACCTACCAGTCCACCTGGACTTCTATATCTCTTGTCTCTACCTTGGAGGGTGCATCTCCATCGCTGTTCTTACTGCTGCTCTTCAGGAGATCCAGGACAGGCTCGATTTCTTTGAGCAGTTCATTGTCTTCCATGCCACCGTTGAGGCAAGGGTGACCACAAGCCCCCTCCTTTCGCTTCCCAGCGTCCTGTCCTTTGCTGTCGGTAACGACACCGTTAACATGGACCATCGGCTCCACCTCCCGCCCCATCTCTCTTGTCCACAGGGAGCCCATGGTGCGGTCGGTCACTGGCAGCGGCTGCTCTTTGCTGTGCAGGTTTGGGTTGGACAAGTCAACTGCCTTTGGAGTCAGGCAGAGGGGTCTGGTGACACGAATGGTTTTTGGTGTCCCGTCACCTGCAAAAGTGGTCTCCAGGTGAGTGGTGAAGCCCTCGGGGCCCCGCAGGATGAGGACCACGTAGGTCTCGGAAGCAATGCTTCTCAGTATCTCCAGCGCGGTCTCATAGCTCATGTCCACCAGAGGTCTGCCATTGACGGCTAAAATGATGTCCCCAGCCTGGATAAGGCCACTCTGCTCTGCAGCCCCTCCCCGGATCAGGTCTGAGATGATGACGGGTGGCTTGCTGACGCGCTCCTTCACCAAGAAGCCGAGGCCGCCCACCTTACGCTTGAAGAGCCTCACCGAGATGACGTTGGGCTGTATCTGCTGCACGCTGAACACATTCTCTTCCATGGTAGCCCCACTCTTCAAGCCTGCAGACCAGGACTTCAACAACTTGCTAAGCACTGAGAAATTCACTGCTCGAGATGTTTATCCACGTTGGGTGGGGAAGGGGCAACTCTTTGGCTTTTAAGTGGTCTCACTGCAAAGCTCCTCTGGGCTTCAGCTGCAGGCTGGCTCTCTGCAGCATCCTCACTGCTGCGTGTCAGCCAGGGAAAGCACGGTGTGTCACTGTTGGGAAGCAAGGCTAGGGACAGGGCGGGCAGGGTGGGCAGGGCTGGGCATTGCGTGGCCGAGCAGGGGCTGGAGGGGACAACATGCTAGCTTCCAGTTAACCTCTGGTCCTGTGCTGGGCAGAAGAGGGGAGGCAGTCTGCTCGCTTCACCGACATCCCTGCGAACACTCCATGAGCTTCTTTATCTGGAAAGGAGATAAAAACAACAAAGGAGAAGGAAAAGTAAGACGGGTGGAAGCGCCGGCTCGGCACGGGGCTCGGCTCACTGCAAACACCCCCATGCATCAGCCTGTCCCCACAGATGTCACCCCCCTGGGCTGTGGCTGGGAGACAGGCTGGCGGCCTCCACCCGCCCCGGGCTTTCTTC
>NW_010296736.1:0-8335 GCF_000700745.2 Antrostomus carolinensis | reverse complement strand
CCGCTCTGCCCTTGGGTCACAAGTGAAAAACCGCATGAGGGACTCTGGCAAATGGGTTGAGCCTTGCGGCGCTCGGTGGTGGTTTCTGCTGGATCTTGTCTCCCTGCTTTTTCCAGAGTATCCAACAACCTTGATGGCTGAGATGGATTGGGGTGACCAGACCCATGTCGCTCCCTGCCCAGGATGAAACCCATTCCATCGGTGCTGTCACACCAAGACTGTTTTGATGCTTCAGGAAGAAGAGGGGCAGCTACAAGCAAAACAAGTCAATGAGGACATTCAGCTCTCCTTACCCTGAGTTCCAGCAAAGCATTTTCAACAGCAAGTGCTTTTAAGCCTGGCTTACAGGGATCACAGCCTCAGCCTGGCTCAGCTCCTCCTCTCCCCATATTTCAAACATGGCATGGGGATACAGGAGGCAAAGCCAACACTCCCCCATGCCCGGCTCTGCCATCCAGTCCTGAACAGCTCCCAAACAAACTGCTTTAGCTGATGGAAAACCATCTAGAGAACATGCAATGAGTTTACCCCGCTCTCAGAGGAACCTCGTGCAGTTGGGCATGACTTTCCACAGCCCTTGTGTGGCTTGGGGAGCCATGGCTCATTGACTCTTGATGGGACCCTGGTTCTCACATGCCTACGCTTGTGTTTGAGAACTGCAGCTCCCAAACCCTCTCTGCCTTCCCCTCCCATTTTTTAGATGCTCTGGAGAACATTTCTCCCCGGGACTGTGTCCTGACATTTAGCAGCAAGCTGAAATGCAGATGCTGCCTTTTCTTTTTTAAAATCTGAATTTTGAGGAGAGAACAGAGGGCATTAGATCTACAGGCTGGAGGCACTGACGTGCCAAGGAGAACGCTCTCCTGTCTCCCAGAGGCAGGACATTCAGCATTTGCACCTTCAGATGACTAGCACCAAGCCCTCCTTGGCCAGAAGCTCCCTCCAGCACTGAATGGGAAAAACAAGGAGCTGAGGAGCAGGACAGTGACATCAGCCCAGCATTAACTCACTTGAGCATTTTCATCCTCGTGTGATGAAGGCTGCTGACCCCAGACTGGCTTTCTATAGGCAACTAAAGAATAAAGCAATTGGAGAGCGATAAGCCAAGCCGATGGATTTAACCCCGATTGCCCTTCTCCTGCCGTTACTCAGCCCTGCAGAGCAGTAGCAGCCTGCAAAGGGTTAAACGCCAACATGAGTACCTCGGTGGGGAGTCATCTCCTCAAGCACTAATTAACCCTTATGTGACATTAACCCTAATTGCTGGGTGACTTCCTGCAAGTGGCCCTGGCCAGAGGTCATTGGATGGAGCAGGACCTGATAGGTTGTGCCACCTCGTCCAACTGTTCTCCAGCTAGAACATCTTGTAGAAACTCCTACTGAAGATCGGAGGGAGGAGGAGAAGTTTGGGCATGAGAAGGCAGCAGGAGACACCTGGGGGTGCAGGGAAGACTTGCCCAGATACCTGACATGAGTCAGGGCTTCCCCCACGCCCAGGTCCAGGGTGTCCCAGGACATCTGCAGGACTCTTCCTAGAGGAGACACATTTCAGATGAAACCTGAAAGATTCAGCCCCGTGTGAAACCGGGGAGACAGCGGCTGTTTGCAGCGTGGAGGGCTGAGCTGTGCTCAGCTCTGCCCAGTGCAGTTCTCCCTACGAGTGTCATTAAGAGCCTGATTCATGAACCCAAGAGCAGCAGTACGTTTGCCAGGTCATACATTTAAAGCTACCAGAGGTGTCACATCTAACTCCTTAAAACCAGTGAGAGCAAGTGGAGTGAGCAGGGTTTCACTGGGGTAAGTGCTACTCAAGTGGAAACTTTTATTTCACCCCTGAAAAACAGCCCAGAGGTGGCTGATGCCATGGGCAAAGCCGGGCTCATCTCCCTACCGAGCCACCCTGCTTGAATAAACATCCACAGCAGGTGCCATCCCACCTCCTGCCTCAGTTTCCTTCCCCTTTCCAAACCATAAACCCAACTCCAATTCCAGAAAAGCACCAAACCCTGCAGAGCTGCAAAGTTGGAGCACACACCAGACAAGCGTTAGGAAAAGCGTTAGCTCTGATCTCCACACCGATCCACGCTGCCACGGCTCGTTTGGAGGCTTTAATCAGCGTAGGGAAGAGCAGCAGAACAGGCTCCCCTGTGGCAGTGACGAAGGCGTTCACTTAACAAACAAACAAACCCTGATGAAAAGCAAGAAGGAAAAGCTTTAGAGTCACCAGATACCGTTTCCAACACCAAACTCCAGCACATACATTAATTGGATGATTTGATTTAGCAAGTCAAGCAGAGGATAAATCAATCTTTGGAATTTAACACAATCTTATAACTCTTTCCAGTCAGGAGCTGCAGGCTACGGTGAGTTAGGATCTACCCAACACCAACCCTTTGGCGCAAGCACTTGGGTTGCCCTTACCCTTGTAAATTGATTTTGAGTCTTGTCTTCGCTGCGGTAATGGCTTACATTTCTACGTGCCAACTTTAAATGGACAACATTGTCCTATTTAATTAGTTTTCCCGGGATTTATTGCATTCAACCAAGAACCCCAGGGCTGATGGATTTATGCCTGTTTAATTTTTATGACCCATGGAGCGTCAGTGCATCTGATGAGGAGCGATGGGATGCAACATATGCACAGTTACTGTAAACCTGCGTGTTTGTGCAGCTGAAAATGGAGCATTCAAGTGATTCACTGGCAGCCAGCTCGTTCCTGCCAACAGTTCTGCGCTCAACTCCTGTTCACCTCAGACCAACACCATGGTGGATCTATATACATGGCTTTTTAATCCTGAGAATATCTAGACAATGTTTTCACAGCATCTCTTAATTGTCCACCTCCAACCAACCTGGCCAAAATCCACCCAGGAAGGAGCAAGTCCTTTTTCCTTCACAGTCAAACAACGTGTCTATTTCTCCCTTCCCAACCCCAATGCACGAGGATGGGAAGTGGCTATTTCACCTGGGCCACAACATTTTCTTCACCCCCCCAGTAAACCTGATTTATACACAGGAATGAATTAAATAAGAGGCACTTTGCCGTGGGTACCACACCCTGGTGCTGGTGCCCAGCGTCCAGCGATGCTGCAGAGCTGCTGGACCACTCCGCGCAGGCACTGAAAGCAGCGGGCTGGGGAGGATGCTGCCGAAGGGATGAGGTCTCAGCCCTGGAGACCCTCTTATCTCCCCCATGTCAGCAGCACATGGGTGTTTGCGATGAGGGTACAACACCCTGGTGCTGGTGCCCAGTGTCCAGTGATGCTGCAGAGCTGCTGGACCGCTCCACACAGGTATGGAAAGCAGCGGGCTGGGGAAGGATGCTGTCGAAGGGATGAAGGGAAGAGGTCTCAGCCCTGGAGACCCTCTTGCCTCCCCCACATCAGCAGCACATGGGTGTTTGCAATGAAAACATGCCTAGCACTGGAAAAAGAACAGTTAGTACAATAAATATTTGCTTTCTGATATAAACAAATCTGAGTCCATTCCCTATGATGGTTCATTTACCTCTAATCAAGGGGTTGTTTTCTGGAAAGCAAAACACTACATGTTTGCTCATGGCCATATCGTGGGGCTGAAGCTGCCTCAAAGCCCCACAACCTGTGTGTCTACCCAACTCCTGGCACTTGCTTTTGTGTTCATCCCAACTGTCCTTCTCCAGGGAATTAAATACCCAAGGAAAGCCTGGTGCTGCCGGCGCAAGGAGCTGCTGGCACATCTTCTGGGTAGTGGGACTAGATGATCATTCCAGGTCCCTCCCAACTGAAATATTCCATACCATTCCATACCAGTCAGCATCCTGCAAACTCCTAATCATGGAGCAGGAATGCTGGAGAATGTAGAACCACATCAAAACTTTCCTATAATTGACTGAAGTCCCTCATCCCTCTCCCCTTTGCCCCATCCGATGTGAACCGCACCTCTCCAAGACAGAAAACACATTTTAATGTTGCCAAGACAACTGTGTTGACAAAATTCCCTTGCTTTTAGATGATGTAAACAAGGTTTTGTTTTAATTCAGGAGTTCAAGGCTGAGCATATTTCAGGACCGCTCCTGCCGTTCCTCTTTTACCGTTTCATACGCTATTTTCTTGGCGCCCGTGGTGCGCGGCTGAAACGGAGTTGTAGATAAAACCGTCAATTCCACCACTAACCACATCCAAAACTGATGTTCTTATTAGGGCTCAGCCCATCTGTAAAACATAAATTTCACTGCCATCCATTTGCCGAGAGGACTGGAATTACACCAGCGACTCCAGTTTGACAAATGGGACCCGTGTTAACACAACACCACTGTGTCCTCAATGACAAAATAGGTAGATAGGAAATAAATGAGAAAATGCCACTTGATGGATGGTCTCAAAATCCAATCGCAGCACGAGAGGGGAATCGTAGCTCCATTTAGAAAAAAAAAATGAAAAAGGGAATTTAAAAATCGCAGCAGGTTGGCTGGAGCTCTAATAGCTCCGGAGCTGCCAGCCGGCATCAATAAAGTCAGCGACAGAGCTCTCGGCTCAGAGTGGGTCCAGGAATTAAACTCCCGGCTCATTTCAGCCCCTCACGTTCTCATCCCCTCCTTTGCTGCTGACTCCCCAAAATTCTTCTAGCGTGGCATTAAATTTTCCTACTCTAACAAGCCAGTGGGAGAAGTAGCTTAATTAGGATACTAAATAGCAATAAACCTTATTGTCACCGACTTTCATAAAGAGTGACTCATATCACTATTTAAAAACCTCGGGAAAATGTCAGGCTCCTCACGGCACAAGCCTGAGCTCCTTGATCTGGAGGCTCATGAGCCTCCTGCCAGGTCCCTGTGAAAGCCTGGGGGGTTTCTCTGCCCCCCAAGCATTGCTATCACCTCTCTCCAATACTGGAAGGTGCAGGAGGACTAGAGGTCCCACCAATGAATCTGGTATGTGGAGTCAAACGGGAGCTCTCGCCGGCTTTGTCCCGGCATCCTCGGTGATTGCACAAGGCAAAAAGCAAAGATAATTTGTTCTCCTGAGTTTCTGTCCACGCTTTCCTTTGGGTTTTACATCAGCACTTGTTGCCATAGTATCAACAGTGGTGGCAAAGTTCTCTGAGGGCCTCCTGGGACCTGCTCCTTGTCCCACGGAGGGCTCCGGCTCTAATTTGGGCAGGATTGGGGTGGGGAGATGTGGAATTTTCTGTTTTCTAGTTTTTGCTAAAGGTGATGCTGGTGAGAACAGGGCCATTCCTTGGAAGCAGCATCAGCCACATCATCCTTGTTCCACCAGCACCCTTGAACATGGGTTTGTGACAAAAAAGCCATGAGTGCCTGAGAGACAGAGGAATGGGAATGAGCTCTGATGCTCCTCAATTCCTGGGGCTTTTCCCCATCCCCCGTGGGACAGTCCCATGCTGGTGGTGATGCCTTTGGCTGAAGCAGCCCCAGATCCTATCTTGAATACAAGAAGTTCTTCCTCATGCTAGAAAAGCAGATTTGGCTTCCCAAGACCTTGCTCCTCACCACTGGCATCATGGGGAGAGGCAGCAGTGGGGCAGGCTGTCACACCAGGACCACAGTCCCACTGCACTCCAGTGGGACTGGAGCTCTTGACTGAGACCCACCACTGATATTCCCAAGGGTGTGTTCATTCCGATGCAGTTTGGGGGATGAAGGATGGGTCCTGCTCTGAATAGACTGAGCTTTTGTGACTTTCAAGGCAAGGAAGAGCCAAACATTTTCAAAGCGTCTGAAAACATAAGCCAGAGACTCTGCAAAATGGGATTAAGGCAAGCCTACCCTCAGAGGGCATTGCAAGATCTCACTAAGCATTTCTGAATTGTCATGGAAAAGAGGAGCTATGGAAAGAGTTGCCAGAGCAAAAATACCTCTGGTTGTGTCTATACACACACAGGACTTGCAGGTTTCCACCTTCTGCTTATAGATCCAACATACTGACAACGTATGAGCTTCCCAGAACACATGTTCCTCATACCCACAGCCAGATCCCAAGCCCTTGCTCGGCATCCTATCGACACTTCACTCCACTTTACCATGTAAGGTGGCAGCCTGGGGTGCATTGGGTCAGGTATCACACCCAGCCCATGGGGTGCATTGGGTCAGGTATCACACCCAGCCCATCGCGTGCATTGGGTCAGGTATCACACCCAGCCCATGGGGTGCATTGGGTCAGGTATCACACCCAGCCCATGGGGTGCATTGGGTCAGGTATCACACCCAGCCCATGGGGTGCATTGGGTCAGGTATCACACCCAGCCCATGGGGTGCATTGGGTCAGGTATCACACCCAGCCCATCGCAGAGTTAATTTGGAACAAGCTGCTGGAATTAAACACGCTTTCATCCGGCTTCAGCCAGTGGCTTACAGATCCTTCCCTCTTTGGGACACAATATGTTTATTTTTGGCTATGTATGAGAGATCAGATCGCGTATGTAGATTTGATTTAATGCACAGATACAATCAGAACAGCGGGAATTGAGCAAAGGCATTTTAGCTTCATTCACAGCTTCCTCTCAAAACCGGTCCCTTGCTACGAGGGTTGTATTGCTTCAGTAAAAACTGATGGTATCAACAAGTATCGAACAATATTCTCATTACTTCAGAAAGGTGAATGCTGATCTATGCAAACCGAGCTCGTGTGACTTATCAGTCACTATATATAGTTGTTTTCAGGCACTGATTTAGGCAATCTGGCAGATTTCCTAAGCTTTTGTACAGATACACTACTGAAATGGAAAATATAAAACACACGAGCAAAGTGGGGGTGGGGGAAAAACAACCAACATCTGACAGGGTCAAAATATCCCTGATGGTCAGGGAGGACCAAGCCCTCCCCGTCAGGGGACACACAACATTAATTGGAAGTCAGGATTGAACCCAAACCCCTCTGCCTAAGATGGCCTCTCCGGTATTCACTCATGATCGCCACGCTGACAGAGGGAATAAACAGAAATCAAAGGGAATAAACAGAAATCAAAGGGCACAAGGACTTGTCACTTTGCTTTGCTCGTGAGGGAATGTAACATTTCCGCCAGTGCAGGTATTTGATTAGAGAAATATCCTTCCCCCACCCCCCCTCCCCTTGGCAAAACCCATGTCTGCATAAAAAGAGACTCCGTAGCGGGAGTTTGTTTGCAAACATACGTACGTTTTAAAACTAGAGAGTATGTGACTGAGTTTGGAACATCTTTCAGAAAATATTCTGGGTAATACAAGCCAGAAGAAAATCGAGGGGGGAAGAAATTGTTGATACAAACCCAAACACTTTAAAAATAAGACTTCCCTACCAGAGACTTTAAGAGGGAAAGGCATAGTCAACCAAGATGTGCCAGTAGAAATCTCCAGGAAAGTGCTATTTTGAACAGCCCCCTGCTCCAAAATCCTCCCCACAGCTCCGGTGATCATCCCTGTAGATCCCACTCTGCCATCTGCCTGAGACATCAGCATTTGAGGATGCAGAAGAGGAAGAGGAGCTGGCATTTCAAGCCATCAAGCCCCCAACCACTGCAACTGCCCCTTGCAACCTCCCACATCTCCTGCTCCAGCCAGCCTCTGCTCCCACGGGAAGGAAGGAGACACTTCCCCTCCATTTCAGGGAGAGGCGGATCAGCTCCTCGGGGACTCAGCAGATAATTGTCAAGTTGCCTGCCAGAATTTCCTCCTGACAGTCAGAACTTGAAAGCGTTGGAAGAAAATGTCTGCACCTGGGCTGTGGAGTCAGCGGGCGGAGGGAACGCAGAGCTGAGGTGGGGACTCTGTGGAACTGAAACTGGATGGGGTGATGCCCACTTACACCCACCCCAGTGCCAGATGCTCCAGATGTGCACATACAGAGGTCTCTTTTCCTCTGATTTTCCAATAAAAATCCAAAATATTTCTACTATCTATTGCAAACTAAGCCAAAAGCAAGACCCCAGGCAGGGTTCATCTCCCTTGGTGCCTGCGACAACAGCTCCTTCTGCTCTTCAAGCGCATCCAAAAAGGACCAGCGAGGTCCTTGGTGCACGGGTGGGGAGAGGGAAGGGGTAAAATCCGGACTGACCCCGGGCTCTCCCTGAAGGACAGGAGCCAGCGGTGAGTGGGACATCCCAGGGGATGGTCACTCAGGGGCTGGAGCCACATCAGGGTGTCTCTTCCCCACTCCAGACACCAGTGGGGATGGTGGGGACACACCGACCCTGTGGGACAGGTGGAACAGAAGGGACAGGACTCAGTGTGGGTCACCCCCCCACCCCCAGCGCAGAACTGGGAGGTGGTGGCAGATCCCGCAGCCCTGAGCCCTCCCCACTGGTGTCTGGGTTGTCTCGGGCGGGGACCGGGGCTCCGGCTCCCGCATCTTTCAGCACC
>NW_010296735.1:0-1252 GCF_000700745.2 Antrostomus carolinensis | reverse complement strand
GACCATCCCCTTCCCACCCCCCTTCTTCCCCCCCATTTCCCTTTATCCTCTTTAATATCAACCTGGAGACACCGTTTGGGATTTAATTCCTTTAATATATTCTCTTTGGTGGCAGTTGGAGCTTTTTTTGGGGAGCTTTGTTGTGTGTTTGGATCTATTTAAAGGCAGAATCAGTGAGAGAGACGAGGTGGGGGGGGGGGAGAGATGTCACTGCCTTTGCTTTGTGCCTCAGAACTTCACCTGAAGTTGATGAACAAGATGAAAAAGCATCTAAAATATAGAATTATTTCTCATTTCTCTCCTCCTTGGTAAAATCCCAGTGATTTTTTTAAGAGACATTAACATTTTTTAATCAACGGTAACGACGCTGAGCTGATGCTGCTCCAGAGTTCTCCCCAAATTCTCCTCCTCAGCTAACAGAGATGCTTTAATCTTGCCCTAAATGAGAAGATTAATTAGTGTTTGGCATTGTGTGCCAGCAGCCAGTGTTGGTACTCTATAAAATCCACGATAATTAACATTATCCTGGTGTCCCCTGAGTCTTTGCACCTTCCTTGGGTGTGGGGCAGAGCTGGGGTGCTGTGAGAAGCTCTTAGTGGGGGTCTTGAGCATCCTTTTTTAAGACTAATTGTTATTTAAAAACCCCCAAAAACCCAAAAAACAAAGCCCAGTGATGTGGAAGCAAATGTAAGTTAATGGAGGGAGAGCTGGAGAAGATGCAACAACTTAGAAGATGATAAATAATGAAGAGGACAGGTCCTTGGTACAGAGTGACCTTGATTGCTTAGCTGGAGGGCTGCTGTGTTTTGCAAGCGAGTGTGAAGCAAGATGGAATGCTTTGCATCTAAAAAAAATATATATAAAAATTAAAATTGAGCCAAGAGGAGGGTGAATTCTCACTGGGGAGTTGAGCTTTGAGGAGAAAAAAGGAAAAAAAAGGCAAAAAAAGGCAAAAAAAGGCAAAATCATTGTGTATTTGATTCTTATTTTGAATATTGCGTGTGATTCAGAGCCAACCCTCTTCCCCCTTCCACCTCCCTGGGCCCCCAGAAGAGGTGTTGAAGCAGCTTCTATCCAGGGAGAGATGAAATAGGTTGGACCTTTGAAATCTGGAGGTAAAAAAAAAAAAACAAGAGGACTGAGGGTAGGGATGAGTGAGATGTATATAAATCATTAATGATCTGCGGGTAGGGATTGAATGATTTATATACATTAATGATTTATATACATTTATATTCATATATATAAATAT
>NW_010296734.1:21789-32849 GCF_000700745.2 Antrostomus carolinensis | reverse complement strand
TTTTTTTTTTTTTCTTTAGCTATCTCTGCTTAGGGGTAGCTGATGTTTCTTGAAAGCACTATTCTGATTTTTCCCTCTGGCTGTAGTCATTCTGCAATTACCTGTGCCTTTCTTTCCCTGAGCTAAAACATTTTTGTAAAATACAAAGTCATCAAAACTGGCTATTGATGTAGAATTAAGTTGCTTAGTTATTAAGGAGACTTTTAAACAAATCAGCATCTATTATCAGTATTACAACATTTAATGGATAACGGATCCATAGAGGTTTCCGATACCTCTAGTAGCTTAAGACCTTTCCACCAGACAGCTCTTCCAGACATACCATATATGTTTCAGAGATGCTCAGAAAAGTTGTGGCATTCTCTGAGGAGATAGTTTTGCTGTAGATTTGCTTTCCACTCAGGTAGGTACCTGAGTCCAAGCCCTGTGAGTGGCTTCCATTCTTCTGGAAGTAGCAGGCTGAAGAGGTTGGGCTGGATGACTGCAAGATCTGCAGCAGTTACAATGCTAGTCATTACTTTGTAGAAACAGAAGCAATAACTCTGTGCCTATTTCTTAAGCTAACACAGTGTCTGAAACTGCGCCTGTTTCTATTTTATTTTACATCACTGCTTCCGGTATCATCCTGTCGACAGCTGATCAGAATAAATCACTCTCTAGGACACCGTCACCAAGGTTGTAAATAAAGAGCAACTACTAGACGTATTAATAAAGTGACAGCCTAATTCTATTAGCTGAAAAAAGGAAGTTTCAGAAAGTGACAATAACAAACTAGTGTTTAAAGATAGCATCTTTCAAGTTTTTCCATACTGATAAGAGGAAATTCACTGTGAATTGTACTTCAAATTTCCATCTGCTACACCTGGAGTATTTCTGTCCTGAAGGTCAAAATTAAGATTTTATTTAATTTCTAAAGTGAGGATATAGCATGAGATAAATACTGTCTATCACTACCCTGTGTTCAAAAAATACCCTGCAATTAATAACATTTCTATATTCAATGTGTTACATTTTATTTAATAATCGACCTGAGAACAAGATGTAAACTTCCTAAATACGAATCTCCTTTCAGCATTCACTTTATGTTCATTCGTAGAACAGTATGTAAGACAAGTAAATGGAAAAATCCAAAATAGATTTAAAAAATCCAATAAATTAAATCTAGCCTGCTCCCAGAAAAAAAGACAGTATTGGAATACCAGAGGATGATGGGGAAAAAAAACCCTAAAAACTAGGCTATACATGCAGGGTTTTGGTTTTGTTTTTGTTTTTTAAACATTCACCCCAACTAGTGAAATGTTATGGTCTGAAATTTAGGGGGTTGCATCACTTATATTTAGGGTTTACCTTTATTCTTCTCTGAAGCATGTAAAATCATACTCATGATTCAAACAAACAATACTTTAAAAAAATTTCATTCAGTGATTGCTTTTAATGATATTTTGAATCACTACATTTTTTTAAGTGTTAAACATAAAACGAAAACCTTAGAGCTGAAAGAGAATGCATTGGACTTAGGCAGCAATACCCAGCTATGTAATATAAATAAGCACTAACAGTGGAACTCAGACACAGGAGGGGATTGTTGGTGCAGGGTATGGGTGCTGTTTTCTAGGTCATAGTTTCAAGAGTGGGAGGAATTCAGGAATGAGTTCTTTAGGTAAAGGAAGCTGGTATTCTCTGACAAAATAAAGCACTGCTGCCTAGTCTTATATAGGACAGTGTTGTTTTCTTTCAGTTGACTTTAATTGAGTGGAGTTGTCCAATTTCTTTGTTTACAGCACATAAAAGATACTTTGAATTTCATGTCTGAATTGCTGTGGCTTGGTTGATGTGAAGCCCCAATTTTAAGACCAGTACTTTTCCATTTTACTTGATGTGCATTTGCAGAATTGTAGAAAGGAGACTCCAATTTTATGCATCAGTCAGTATCAGAGTAAAACTAGTACAGATTCTAGAGCTGCATGTGAAATAAAGAAATGGCAATCTGAAAGAGGACTCATCAGAATATGCCACTTAAATGACAAATGAGAGAGCGAAAACAGGCTGCAAGAAAGATAGGGACTTATTGGAATGAGTCCAGCAAAGGGCAACAAAGACCGTTAGGGGACCAGAGCACCTACCCTATGAGGAAAGGCTGAGAGAGCTGGGACTGTCCAGCCTGGAGAAAAGCAGGCTTAGGGAGGAACTTATCAATGTGTATAAATACCTGATAGAAAGGAACAAAGAAGAGGGAGCCAAACTATTCTCCGTGGTGGCCAGTGACACAATCTGCACAAATGGAAACACATGATATTTCATCTGAACACTAGGAAAAACTTTTTTTACTATGAGGGTGACTGAGCACCAGCACAAGCTACTCAGAGAGGTTGCAGAGTCTCCCTCCTTGGAGATACTGTCTGGACACGGTCCTAGGAAACTGGATCTATGTGGTCCTGCTTAAGCAGATGGGTTGGCCTAGATATTGATTATGATTATGCCTTTCAGCCTCAACTAGTCTATGACTCCCACAAAAGCGACTGGAGTTGTTAGAAGCCAACCCTACAGCAATATGTCAGAAACTTACCAGCTCATACTGAAGAGAAGGCTAATTAGTTAATCTCAATTTATAAATCAGTAGGTGGGAAGTATGTACATTCTTTAATGAAAAACTGTATGGAAGTGCTACAAGGATTACTGGATTAAACATTTCGTATTACACAGGAGGCAAGTCTTCATAGATTATTCTTCTGCATAGATCTCTGCTCATAAAGACTTTTGAGGCAGTGTTTTCAGTTAAGTCACTCATGGGTAATACAGAAAATGTTATTTGACATATCAGTAATATTTGAGTTCTAAGCAACTTTTAAATTCTCACTTTTGAGCTTTTAAACCTTAATCTCGTATGACTCCAGTGGTTGCTTGATCACAGAAACAACAATCATGGGACCAGCGAGTACATTTACAGGGTAAAGGTAAAAGTGTTAACATTGGTATAAAATAAATTCTTGCTATAAAAGGTGAATCAGCCACCACTGTAACTGATTTATTTTCTAGTACAGAAGTCAATTGACCATGTCACCATTGTATGGCGTATATCTGAAAACAAAAGGTTCTGCAACCCCACAAGAACTATTTGCAATGAAAAATATATCAAATTGAGAAGGTCAACGCATTTTCCCATGCTGGTTGTAGTACTGGTTAAAGACTGGGTAAGAGAACAAAAAGTACTGCAAGCACCAACACAAATGCAAAGGCACAGTGTTGGTAATAGGGTGGGAAGATAGTTCTCTTCTGCTCCATTTGCCAAGACAACACATTTCTCCTGTGACTACCACTTCTCAAGGAGCATTAAGGAATTATACACATGCCTGACAGGCCAAACACTCTCTTAAGATATCATCCAAACTATCAGCTTTGGTGACCTAGGTCCAGAAAAATCACACTTTGCTAGTTTTGAAACATGTCTTGTCTAGGATGTGGGATGACTTCACAATTGCTCCCTCAGTTGCAGCGATTTAAATTCTCATTTAACTGACATGGTTCTGCAGTGCTACTTTTATCTTCTTCTAATTGAACGTGGCAAAATATTCAGTCTACACTTTGCAGCTGCCCAGGTGATAGTATAATAACACACAATAATTACATTTTACTGTCTCAGTTGTTATTAACACTTGTATTCAAAGGTACACATAATTCTGAAGGTGACAGCTGAAAATTAAGACTGTAACAGGTAAGAACATCTGTGCTAGTAACTACCTTTTAGCTGCAGAGATCTTCCATATCAGATTTGGGGTTTTTGTTACCTTCTTTGCTAACTAACAATGCAGCATTTCATATAACATCATAAAATACACTGAAAATGTTTTCATGTCAGTGTTTTCAGGTCTCTCAAGAATTTGTGAAAGTGATAAGTAATACCTGCAGATTTCTCTGTCCACATAAGACATCAAACTGTGGCACAAATATTTTTCTATTCTACAGGCAGATAAGCAAGCTTAAGGTCAACACATTAAGTGCATTATATCTATACATTGATAATATTTGTGCATGGGAAGCCATATCCATGCAGTAAAACCAAACAAAACTTGTAGCTCTAATTAGGTGTATACAAAGTAAAACACTAATCATCATGTGGTTATGACAGGTAGGCCTCTGCAGACATCATGTTGACATTAAATGGTAGCCAAACATTTCAATAGAATATTAAGAATTTATAGAAAAAGATCATAGCACAAAACAGAGGACATCCTTACAATGGTGTATTCACATCCATGATGTCACCTTGCCTAGAATACTGACTGTTTCCAATTTTCTTTTAGATATTCCACTTCAAAAATGAGATTTTTTGAAGTGGAAAGCAAAAGAAGCCAACAATTATCAAATTGCGTAGAAGCAAAAGGTTGCCAACAATTATCAAATCATGGAATGATTCTTACAGTGTGATACTAAATAAACCAGTGAGACACAAATGAGTTTGCAAGGAGTTCAAAAAGCATAAATGATAGTGGAGAAGATGGTAAGAAAGAAAGTGGGGAAAAAAACAGGTAAAGTGAAAAAAAGGACAATAGTTCTTTAGATTGTCCAGATGAAAGTTTCCAATATGTATTTAGAGAGCTGAACTTTCAAGTGTGCAAGTTAAAAAAAAGCCAAACAAAAAAGACTATTGCTTATATGCACCTTCTCCTGCTTTTATATTTCCACGGGGAGGGGGGGGAAATGCACAGTCTAGCATCAAACTCTTGAAGTAAAACAGACGTTGTTGTTTTTTTCCACTACACTGTCTTATAGCATAAGATATCATTATAGCTATGAGATACATCCCCTCAACACAGAGCAAAGAAAACTGGAGAGAAAGGTTTCCAGAAGACAACAGTGCTCTTTTCTTTCAACCCCATCCTTGAGGTTATCTAAGTTAATTCCAGAAACACTCTATAGCATGGGCCTTCCACTCTGTTCCTGTGCAAAGGCTTAATACAAATCCAAGTGGAGCTTTTCCATTGCCCTAAGTAGATCAGATCCTTCAAACCCAGGAATAAGTGAGTAATGTCATTTATTACAGCTTTTTTCTGGGGGAGACAAGTTGTTGCTTTAATATTTTACAGAGTTTCAAGTGAAGGGCAAGTTCTCATCAAATAAATGTGAGTAAAATAAACATAGTTCACATAACAATTTGCTTCCTCTGCTGTGAAAGACACTTTCATATCATTCAAATTAAGGTTTTTCCATTGGAGGTTGTTCATCTCTTCTCTTTCAATTCTATAAAAAGAAAAATCACTAAGGAGCAGCTGCCTGTTCTTCACGAGCAAAAACCTGCAACCTAATCTAAATTCTGTTTTTCTTACTACGTAAGCATTTTTGTTTTTGACTTGTATTTTAAAGTCATTTAGCACTAAACATAGATGTAATGCCAAACACATTCAAATTTTCACATAAACAATCATGATAAGTAGTTTAACAACAGAAAAAGACAGAATACTTTTGATATTTAACTTTAAGATAATCCCTAGAGCACATTTTTAAGGCTGGTGCAATTCTTGCACAGATTCCCTAAAAAACCCCAGTAGTGCAGCAAGCCTCTCTAAAAAAGAAAAAGGCACAAGATGGGTCATATTTGTCATGGAACTTTTCATGGTCCAAAAGGCTTTCTTGAAAGTCAGAAATATTTGATATAAATGAGGTCTTCTTTTCTTCAACTGCTCAGCCTGAGTCAAGTTATGAAAGATCACAGCTTCATCATTCCTAATACAAACACTTTTCTTTTTCGCCACCTTTTTTTGTTTGTTTTGTTTTAAACAAAAATGCATGCACTACCATATTCCCTGTGTTTTTCTGCCTTCACTAGCTCTGCAGAAATATTTGTGCACCACAACAGACTTACCTGGCGCAATACATTTTTCTTCTGGTTGACATTTTGCCCAACTTTTACCTCAGTACCTCTACACAGCACACATCTTGAAGCATTAAGTTCTTACTGCTAGTTATAAACCTAAGTTCTTTTTCGCTTAATTGAAAGTCACTTAAGGATTTGGAGACAGTTCTTGTTTTCCCTAGTTCCCCACAGTGTTTAACATTATCATATATTACCTTTTTTTTTTTCTCCTCTCTCTAAGTTGAATAACACCAATACTTTTAATTGCTTCTCTTTTTGGATAGCAATCATTCTTCTTTTTTTCTTGGAGACTCTCACCAATTTAACTACTCCTGTCTTGTAGGTATGTATCTACTACTGTAGAAATATTGATTCCATTCAGTACAAAAAAGTAATTAAGAAGTTATTCCTTTAAAATAAGAGAGCGAACACTACCGAAAGATTAAAAGCCTGAAGACATTAGGATCTACAATTTATGCATTTAAAAAAGCTAATGATCTGCATCAACTATGAATGCATCAAATCAATGAAATCAAAAAGCTCTATTTCTATTTTTACCACAAAGTCATTGACAGAATAAAGAGACTAAAAGTAGTGCAACGTTCATGAATGATTTAGTAAGAGGAGAAGATGCCGATTGCATCAAGATTCAGACGTCAGCCAAGATTCAATCTGTCAGCCAAATGGGACAGAAAGCTCCTTATAAAAGAACCCTTAAAAACAACTGAAATAGAAAATGGAAGTGCTGTCAACAGTTTTTATTCATCATCTATAGGTAATGCAAATGTGTAGTATTTTGTTCTTGTATCTTATATTTTCTTCTGTCTGCTGTATCTTATCAAGTGAGATATAAAAGGATATCTAATACTAAAGGAATAATCTTAATCTGAGCAAATGTATAGTCTAAACAACCTCTACCTCCCCATCCCTATTCACTCTAAAATTAAGTAAATGAAAAAATAAGCACAACAAACATACTAAGACTCCTCTTCTATAGAAGTCTGACCTCATCTCCCCACCAGATACTTCAGTAGAAGTGTCTTTACAGGTTACAATTTAGTAGCACCTTTTGTAATGTCATAATTTTAATGATTAATTTATAAAATCTGGTTCTAGATATTCTAACTTGGCCCAGATAACCAGAAGCGGTTCTTGTGGGGGTTTTGGTGAATTTTTGTTCTGTTTGCATTTCTTTCAAAAATGGAAATTAGAATTACATATTATATTCCAAAAGAGATTGTAAAATTAATTACTTGGCAGCTATAAAATATCAAAATCAAACTGCTCATGCAAGCAGTATGTATGACACAGTATGTACTGACTGAAATTACTCTTATTACAAAGGACTTAATTAAGTTCCACTGAGGTACACTCTCAAAAAAGGTTGAACTGATCCAGACATAACAAACTGACTTGGAACTAAGAGTAGGCAAAAATCCAACAAAGTCTGCTGCAGAAAGTTTTGCAAATGGAAAAAGGTCAGTGTAATCATCCATGGAAAAGCAAGTCAAAGTGTAGTATCAGTGACACTGGGATAAGGAAAATTCCATGCCCAGAGAAGGGGAAAGACAGAGGTTTGAAAATTATTAAGGGAGCAAGGGGAATTTAAACAAATTCCTAAGAAAATAAAGTGGCATGATGATATGTATGATGGTTAACTTAAGGAACTGGAGCATTAATTCATAAGAAAATAGATCCTAAAAATGGATAATAACACTAAAGCATGTCTCCATTTTCTTTAGGGACAAGCTAAGAGCACAGAAAAGGATTCCATTACACCAACACTATGAAACTTAGAAACTCAGGAATGAAAGTAATTTTCCCTGATACTATGATCCACATCAAGACTTTAGAGATTAAAACGTAAAGACTTGAAAAGAGTTTGTAAGGAAATACACATAAGTAGCTGAAAATATGCAGCACAGCATTCTGTAGATACTTTAACAGTAAACTGGAGAAATATTTAGCCTCTTTTGAATATAGCTAAATGAAATACCAAATCTTGTCTCAACTCCTAAAATTCAACACTGGGCGATAATTTTCAGATTCAGAGAGTTTTATGAATTACTTGAATCTAACAAGACCTTTCTCTAGATTCATAAAGTATGTCAGAGGGACTAATAGTTCCATCTAACCATGACAGTTCCCAATTCTGAGTTATCTCCTAAAATGAAAGAAATGCCCAAAGAGAAAATCTGTAACTCAGTATGCTTTACTGTACCAACAGTTTAAAGATAAAATTATTTCACTTTCATAAACTGCAGTCTAGGTTTTAAAATAGAGCCAGTTTTGCTCATTGCAGTCGTTAAGGTCAGTGATTAACTACCCAGCAGGTGACCAAAGTGATGTTACTTGTCAGTCTGACTGCAATGTGATTAGCACCAAGACACAGAGTCCATTTTTTAACCATATTAATTTGTGCTGTGTGTTAATTACATGGTGGCAGAAATAGAACACTTTAAAATAGAATACTTCCATTTGCATCTTTCAACTTAAAAGGCACTATTTTCCTACCTTCCAATTTTTTTTTTAGGATAGCTGAGGTGACATCCTCTTACTCCCTTCCCAAAAAATATGACAGGTCTCCATTAAATACCAGTGGAAACAGTAGATTGACAGAAAACAACAACTATATAGAGTGACAGAATTTGGAGGACAAATTATACAAGATGAGCTTATTCTGAATAACTGCAAAGTAACAAAATTTGTAATTCTGTACAAAATCTTATTTTGGGATAGCTGAAAATTGTTTTAATTTACATTTTTTATATTTCATTGTTATACAACAAAAGAAGTAAAAATAGTTTCAAAATGACAGTCAACTTTCTTATTTATAAAATGTTTAAATTACTAATTTTGGTCCATCCATTCTGATGTCCCTGAAATTATATTGCCTGTTCTAAAAAAATACCCCATATCAGAAAAAAACTTACAAAAACTCCTGTAATGTTCCCCCAGTTTCATAAACCATTAAATTTCAGCACAACTGCTTGCTTCAACAATGTAAGTTTTTCTGGTCTTCTCTCCAAAAACTGATGGCCTGTTTGAAATTTCTGAGTGACTCACTCAATAACATTTGGAAGTTCATATTCAGGAAACAACCCACTTTTATTTATGTGAAATCAGCTGCACCATAAGGCCCCTGAGTTATGGTAAGCAACTAAGTAATGCAGCTAAATCACATTGATGTGGATTAACTGGAAGTTAAATTTATTTATGACAAAACTGAATCTGAATATAGTGAGGTTGCTTTTGGAAATAAACTTGACTTGGTGGGAAAGTATAGGCTAAAAGGTATAGGAAAATAAAACTGTTAAATGTAGGAGAAGAATGGAAACATTCATAGGTAAAAGTGAAACAAGCCAGAGAATAAAAAAAGAGTACAATCATAAGCAAAAAAACCCTAACAATTGCAAATAAACAAAACAAGCGGCAGTTCTGTGAAATCACATTCTCCACCAGAAATTCCAGCTTTTTTCAACTACAAACTAGAAACAAATACCAGAGGGTCAGCACACAGATGACAAAAGACTCTCATGCTAAAAGTACAGAGATGTATTTCCTTGGGTTCTTTAACAAGGGAAAAAACCCAACCAACCAAACAAAAAAAACCCAAAGTTTTTAAAGAATAGGTTCTGATATGGGAAACAGAGCAGCAAATCAAAATACATTTCGTCGCATGCTCGTTTTTGTAAGGGAAAACTTTTAACACAACTTCATGGTCAAAGAATAAAACCCTGTGACTTGTATTTAAAAGACATAGTTTTAAGTCAATCAGGAGAACAAAACACTCCTTGACTGAAAGCTAAAACTTGTAAACTACTACACAGATATATACTTCTATAGAACAATTGAAAGCAAGTATGTGAAATCTAATTAGTTGTATTAAGAATACATCATACCTAGCTTATTGTAGAAAATTCAGGTGTTATGTGCAATTGATGGCTTATCTTTATCAAATAATACTGAGCATGGGTCTACAAGGTAAGTATTTTGCATATATGTTGAACAGCTTTCATTTTAAAGTGGTATTTTTAGGGTCCATTTTAAACTAAATACTATCAACTGGGTGTGCAAGTCAAAGAGCGTCAAGCTCCTTACAAATTCCTTTTAAAATGAACAACGTGCAGTAAGAGGCTATGCAGTGTTTTACTGCCTCCCATGCAAATGATCTCTAAATTTTTCTCAAAAACAAATTCAGTGACATTCCCATATTAATTGAGACACTCATAGAGAAGATATTTTGACTAGGAGCTAAAAAGCTAAAAAACAAGGATGAAACGGTTGCGCAGATGGAACGTGAAATTATATCACAGAAAAATCTCCAACATGTTGATATAATTAAACCTTCCTAATGAGTTAGAAATCCAGGCTGGTCACACAGGCTATTTTAGTTTCTCTAGCCTTCTTCTGCTCTCGATAGAGAAAGACTCCTTGAAGGCAATGCCCAACTCGGGAGCTGATCTTGTTTTTTAGAAGGCAGTCTCTTGCTCTCCCTTTCTGTACTGACTACAGAAAGAAATTAGAAGGATTAGAAACTAGCAACATCCCTTTTCTTAATAACCTCATTCCACACTAAACTGGCACATGGAAAGATTGGCAAGAGCAATTACTGTGAGGAATTAAATACTATCTCAGGTATAAAGCTCTGCTGAAATGTTTTGAGTTTAACAAAAGCCCAGGATATCTGTTAATGCAACATCAACATCAGGTTGGAAGACTTCTTTTATGATGATTAACTAGTGACATGTTTTGTCAAACAGTGACTAAAGCAAAGTGAAACTATTTTTCTACTGAGAAACTAATACTATAAATTTGTCTTTATGTTTGACAAATATTTAACATTTGAAACTTATTGAAGACTAAACAAACTAAACATTAGAAACTGCTTTACAGGAATTCTAGTGCAAAGGTCTGTTAAAGGTCTGTTTAGGCTTTATGAAGTGATGCAAACTTGCAGAGGTGCTCCTAAGAATGAGAAACTATTTTTCTACTGAGAAACTAATACTATAAATTTGTCTTTATGTTTGACAAATATTTAACATTTGAAACTTATTGAAGACTAAACAAACTAAACATTAGAAACTGCTTTACAGGAATTCTAGTGCAAAGGTCTGTTAAAGGTCTGTTTAGGCTTTATGAAGTGATGCAAACTTGCAGAGGTGCTCCTAAGAATGAAATACTATGCCAGTAATGAATTATCATTGCA
>NW_010296734.1:11870-21660 GCF_000700745.2 Antrostomus carolinensis | reverse complement strand
AAAGACTATGAAAAATTTCAATGAGAAACACTTTTTCAGGACCACTGATTCTGAAATTTATGCAGATTAAAGTGAGAGATAATACATTTAAGTCAAAACCTAACTAGCTTCTTAACTCAAAATCAGAGTTAAACCTAGAGGACATTACTTACAAACTGGTCTGAACAAATGAGAGGCAGTGTTAGATATCAAACAGTGTTTGGCAACCTGGCAACATAGCAGCCTGCACTAAAGTTGCATATTCTCACTACCTCTGAACTTCTGCCTCGCTGCACAAATAAAGGACATCTAAATAAAAAACAAACAAGAAACTGACTTTGCATTTTTTGGGGTCTGCTGTAGGCAGAAATAACTTGTGCCATCTCCTTCACTGAGGAAGAAACTAAAGGAAGGAGGTGAAAGGCAAGAATAATATACAGAGAACAGTAAATAGCCAAATGTAAGAACTGAGCTCAGAAGTTCAACAGATAAACTTATCTCTATTCTGCCAATGAGAAGCAAAGGAAAGAGCAAGTCATATTCAGTGCAAAACCTCTGGAAGATTTGTCTATGCTCATGTCCTGGCTAGCACCGACAATTATCACCATTTGGAACTGAAACCAAGTTCCCTACATGCCAGCTGACAAAGGTGTATTGGGTCTGGCTGAGATGGAGTTAATTTCCCTATAGCAGCCCTCATAGTGCTGTGGTTTTTATTGATAGCTAGGAAGGTGTTGATATCACACCAGCATTTTGACTACTGCTGAGCAGTGCTCACACAGCATCAGGGCTGTCTCTCCAACATTCCCCTCTCACCAGTAGGCTGGGGGTGGGCAAGATCTTAGGAGGAGACATAGCCGGGACAGCTGACACAAACTCATCTGTGCTTCCACACATAACTTTTGCTTTTGTTTTGTTAAACTTCCTTTATCTTGACCCATAAGTTTTTTACCATCTTATTTTCTCCCTGTCCTGTCCTACTGAGGAGAGGAGTAATAGAGAGCTTCGTAGGCACCCGGCATCCATCCAAGGTCAACCCACTACAAAAAGTAATGGTTGTGACCTCTGTTCTGTGGCAGCGGGACTCATCTCTGAAACACACAGTTTTTAAATCCTGGTCCTGACAGCATTTATTTCTGAGGAGGAGGGGTATGTGTATGTGTGTACATATACACACACATTATATATATATACACACACACACATATATATGTATGTATTTTATCAACACTTCAATAACTTTGTTTTAGAGTTTAAAAAAAGAAATTATAAGTATAAGCAGTACATCTGAAAAACCCTTCAGAAATACAGGAAGCTCGATCAGAAATGCTGGGGGGGGGGGGTGGGGGTGAGGGGGAGTAAAAAAAGAAAACCCATACTTGTTGGTTGGAAAAGTCACTTTCCTTCTGTATCAGCCACATTGGTTAAATAATAGAAAAGTCATTTTAGTGACGTTTGATTATCTTTTGACACCAAAAACCATGACTCTGCTCTCTCTCCAATATCCTATGTTACTCAGGAGCAAAAATGTAAATTCCTGATCCATAGGAAGCTAGCCATAGGTATGGATGAATTACTGAACATCTGCAGAGCAGATCAGAAGGGCTAGTTACTATCTTTTACCCCCAGGAAGGCTTAAATAATTACCTTTATTTGTTCACATCCAACATCTAAAAGGTGGAACCTGTGAAATTCTCTCATTTATTCTATGTAATTCTACCCCAGAGAACAGCAAATGTCCTTATCCTCTAAAGGCAGAAAACAGCGACATCATCACCAGCATGGACATTATGGTCCCAATTATACGTTGCACTGCTATGCCTGGCAGAACTTGGGAGCTGTTTGATGTTCTTTTGTCTTCCTGAGTTGGCAGAGAATAAAAGTCTGAGACGTGAATTTCCCTAACCTCGGCTAATCTAATTGGGTTGTTCACTCATTTTAAGTGCCAGCATTAACTGTTCAACGATCCTGTTTTGGAAAGCAGTTGTGAGAGGAAGTGGAACTGAAGCACAGGAGGATCAGCTGGGAGTTCTCAAAAGCAATAAAAAACAGAAGGAAAAAGTAAATGAGAAACAGAGGATGAACTGGAAAGAAAATGCTAAGAATGCCAGGAAAGACAATAACCATCAGCTTTAAAATTGTCTTTCCAGCTCTTTGTGACATACAATCTCACCAAGACATTTACTTTATACACCAGTAGTACATTTAGATACTATCATTTATTTCACCTTTTCAAGAACTTTCTGCTCACTTTACTGGGAAATCTGTGATGAGTAAGGGGAAGTAGACAGTTCAAAGGCTGTGTACAAAGGTGGAAGGTAGCCTCCTCTTGAGGATATGTTCACTCCCAAGTTCTAAGGCAGAAGGCCATTTTAATTTTTGTTAAGTGCAAAACAAATTAAAAATGTTTGCAGTGCTCTGGGCATCAAGTCAAGCAGTACATGCTTTTCTGAACAAAAAAACCTTATTGTCTGGAACCTGCAAGAGCAGAGAAGGCATGATATGCACCCAGCTTGTAGGGGCAAGTTAAGATAACAATGTAATAACAAATACTCAGTTATCCATGATGAGATGGAGGGGAGATGTGGGTTTGTGTCACCTATTGCAAAATTATGCATACCAGGCCATGTTATTGGTACAATAATAAGAGGATTTTTTACTATTTGCTACCAAATTTATTTTTGACACTGACAACAGCACAAGTTGGAGAATAATCAACACTGCTTAACAACATAGACAACTGTTCATTAATTAATTAGAAGAAACTGAGCTAAGTCTTTTAACTTAAATGAGTAGCAGGTATCTTTCACATGTATTATGTTACTGTAAGGAAAGCTGTGAGGTTGCAGGCATATTTCAGTTCTAACATAATGAGGTACTGAATGGTAGACACATACACATAAATTTTTTAGGACTGCAAAATTAAAGGCATTCCAGAAAGCAAACTCTAACTAAGTATTGCAGAGAAAAAAGGATAAATGAAAGATTCCTCACTTAACATTCAGTTAAAAATATCCTTGACTTCAAAGTTTTGCTGATTATTAAAGTGAATGACAGCAAAAGAAGGGTTCATCTTGTTTGTAAAGAAAGTGTCGATTGTCAAGGGGATATCTTTTGGTAGCTTTGATATCAGAAATGGAAGCTTTCCACTGCAAGTATTAAGCTATGACACTGAAAACAAATAAGGTGTTTGAATTAGAGTGACATAACCTAACTCTTTAAAACACGTCCAAGTAAAAAAGACAAATGTACTTTATCAAGGTAAAAAATTGATTACTGTTAGAAAAATAAAAGAGAAAAATCATGATCAAATGTATAAATGTATAAGCATCTCAGTCTGTAGACTTTACTTACCTAAATTTAATATTTATACAGTACTTTTTAGGAAACAGGTATGATTAAAATCTTTCTAAAATTTTTGGATTACACAAAGGCTGTCAGACTTAGCTGATTATAAAACATCATGTTATTATTTACATTGATTCATATCTAATTATTCAAATCCAAATTTTAACAACACTTTTTAAAAAGCTAATGTACATTAAACTTTGTGGCTGTACAGAGAGATCTAATTTTTCCGAGAACTTTTAAAATAGCCTTACAGTAAGAACCATAGTACATGTATCATATTTTGCTTTCTTGAACCAGAGGAATGGAAACTAAGTACTCAAAAACTCTCAAACACACACATCAATAAAGATTTCCTTCTTTACTAGGATTTTACTGTACAGAACAACAGACACGTATTAATAACCCATATGTAATCTTTAGCCTGCTCTGCAAAAAAATCAACAGAGCAAAAAAGGAAAATACCTCATCTGAACACATGCTGCCTCGTTCTCAAGGAAAATTAAAAAAAAATCTAAGCAATCAAAACTAACATGAAAAAGCAAAACCAAAAGAAAAAGGATAAAGTCACCTGCTCTAAACAAACAAGAAGCTGACAAAGCTCGTTTATCAGAAATTCATTCTATAAACCAGATTTAGTTTACGGTGCCAAAACAAATTTGGTAAGAAATTTGTGCATGTTTTTAAGCACTAATTTATTATTTACAAGGGCAGTAGATTTTTTTCACTAGGGAAAACATCTTCTAACTTCATTTAGTTGAGTAAATGTTAGTTAGAAACTTACTGGAAATAAATTATATCACTTTCTGTAGATGTTCTGTCAGCCTTAAAACTATTGTGCTGGTTATCCTAAATATACTACCACTAAAGCAAATAAAAGGTAAAAATTATTGATATCAATAAAACAGCTTGAGTACCTAAACAGTCAGTATTAACAGTCAGCTAATATTATTTTTCTGATATGATTTTATTTGCTGTAGAAGTATATATCATAAGACAACTTACTAAGAAGCACTTGAAAGTCTTAGACAATAACTCCATTATCTTTTCTAGTGTTTTCCTAGCAAGTTGCTTGTTCTTTTTTACTCTTTTTGCCTGCTAACAAAGCCCTTTTTGAACTCTGTCTTCACTGTAAGAATGGCAGCAATACCTGTCTAGCCCTCCTGCAATAGTTACCACACAGTTGTTTTAACAGCAGATGTTGAAAACAGAGGAAATGAGACACTTTCAAATCATCCCCTTATAGAGTACATAGCTTACTGCTTGTGAAGTCCTCATCAGTAAGATAGCTAACAATCTAGACAGTTTTCTTCATGTGTAGTCATTAGAAAGTAGTACAGACAATAATCACTGTAACTTGGATTTTAAAAGCCCCTAAAGCAGTCAACAGAGAGCACAGGGAGCAATGCACCTTCTCTTCTGTCACAACAGTTGTGACGGAAAGGCAGTGGGAACAGACAAGCAAACGGGAACAGCCCTTTCGAATTTCAGACTTCTGGCTCTACCCATCAGCGGCATGGTAGCAAATGGTCACTACAGGGTTAACATGGGGGACATGTAGGGACTGAGGCCGAGAGGAGCACAGTCCCCATACCTGGCTCTTCATGTAAGGTGGGCAACCACCTGTGCTTCACCTGGAATATATCGTTCAGAAGACTTCAAGTAACTGCAATTCCCACAACTCTTAGGAAACTGCCGTTAGCCATGACACAGAAAGAAGATGCTTCCCCATACACACATTTGAATTTTTGTAGCTGAGGAAGGGATCACATTATGTTTTGTCTGCTAAGTCAGAGAAGGTCAGTAACTTTATAAATCAACTCCCTGCATACAAATCAAGTTCTCTAAATCTTTTTTTCGATCTCAGAGAATCTAGAATGAAGAAAGAACATGAAAAAACTTGCCAAAACACTCCCAGACAGTTACAGCACCATTTTCATAAATTTAAATTTTAAAGTCTTCTAATACATCTAATATTCGAGTCCTCAAACTATTCTTCCTACAGTTTATGCAACATAGGTACAACAGATATCCTAATAGTTCCACCTGTGCTCGAGTTAGAAGTAAACTTATCTTCTTTCTTCTTATGTCCTTGCATTTGCTTTATTAAAAGCACAGAACCATGTGTTCAGTTCATCTACCAAGACTACTCAAATTCACTGATGTTGAGTCTTTACACTTGATATGCAAAATATATATAAAATTAGGATCTATTGTGTCACATTTATTCCAGAGAAGTAAGCTTTCTACACCATTGTATTACATATTAGTAAAACTCCCTTTCTTCTATATTAAATAAGAAATTCTAGACCTCATGATTCTAGACCCCATATATGTCGATAAAGTTCAAAGGAAATCAGACTTGAAAAAAGGAATAAAAGAAAAGGCAGTGACATCAGGAGCTATAGAAAGGTTTGAAAATATTTGAAAAGACAAAAATGAACATTATGAAGAAGACCAAAAGCATAAAATGCTCAAGAATGTACTTCTATCATAGGCTTCAGTACGAAAAAGAGGTACTCTTGTTTTAGAAAGCATTTCCTTTCACAATTCATCTTCTGTCACAGAACCTCAACAGGTACCCAATTCCTCTCCTCCTTATAATCACACACTGAAACCAACAGGCAACAAGGAAGCTAAATAGCAGTGAAGAAACTAAATTTGTAGCGTGAATTATTGTGCTCTGTATATACCAGAATGACAACTCTGAATGGTGCCTTTTCTCTTCTTGCCTCTTTCCATTTTTTTTATGTTGACTTGGTAATTACTGATTTCACGATTTGGCCGGAACATAGACTGGACAGGACCTCCTGAGTCAGAATGTAGTCACTTGCTATTCCAGATCTGACTACTCTTAGTAAAAGATAGGTCCAGAGTATCACTACACTGCTGATGACAAACCTTCTCGTTATCAACATAAATGTACAAAAAAGGTTGCATAAGCTAAAAGATAATGTTTTATCTTCCCAGCTCATGTAGAGCAAGCAATCATCCATTCCTGTTCGTAGCTGACTGTTAAAGATCTACCCACTGAGCACTTCTAATTAGATTACAATTAATAGTTCAAAAAGGATGTGAAGCAAACACTAGTGTTAGGTTTGAAGAGAGAATAAGAAGAGCTGGAAACAATGGCCAATAGCTTCAGCCACACAAATTAAGCTCTCTCTTCCACACAGGTTCTTACATTACACTTTGCACCACAGACTTGAAACAACCTAATGAACAGAGCAGTAGTACAGACTTGTGGAAATGATGGAAGAAAAACTGCTCTAATAAGCTTCAAGCTTAGTCTCTTCTCTGACACATGAGAAAAAGCAGGTTCAGACAGGGACTGTGTGCAGTGTGATCAAAGCCTAAGATATATGGCCATACTGCTTGGAGAGCATACAAAAGTCATTGTTTAAAATATTAATCCGACATAAAATTTGTTGATTATTTTCAGCTATGAGTCATAATTTGTGCCTTTGCAAGGGGCAGAAGTGAAGAAAAAGAAGAGTATTACTTAACAATGGAATAAATTGATATTGCCATAGAATTTAATGGCAAAATACAGAAGTTGCTATCTGAGAATGTGATGCTATTGTGCAGCAGAATACAAATTACTTCAGTTGCATTTCAAACTATTTTTCAAACTATGAAAAACTTCAATTCAAAAATTGCTTGCAAGACCTTCAAACTCTACACATGCATTACCATACTCTGACCAGCTTATTTATGAAAAGACATCATCATTCAAATCAAAATATTTCCTCGTCAAAAAGCTGCAAGATCATTCTGTGCAAAAACAAAACAAAGCAACACCTACCCCTATCCCCCTGAGAGAACTGTGTATGATCAGCATACAAAGTCTTCAGCTTCTCTTTTTATGATGCTCCAAGTGTTTTCATATTAAAAAAAAAAAAATCGAACCACAAAAATAGAAAAGAGAACCACACCTCTCATCATATAGAAAACACATTAGAAATTGATAAGTATTGTGATTTTTCCGAGATCTTTTTTCAACTGGACTACTACAAGAAAACAGAAACATCTTTCTGAAAAAATCACCACTGCTTAGTTCCTACATAAAAAATAAGAAAATACTGTGTACAAGAAAGATGTTAATGATGGTAATAATCATAGAATGGTTGTAACGGACTTTAAGGATCATCTAGTTCCAATCCCCCTGCTATCAGCAGGGACACCTTCCACTAGATCAGGTTGCTCAAAACCTCATCCAACCTGGCCTTCAACACTTCCAGGGAGGGGGCATCCACAGCTTCACTGGGCAACCCATTTCAGTGTCTCACCACTCTTACAGTCAAGAACTTCTTCCTAATATCTAATCTAAACCTAACCTCTTTCAGTTTAAAGCCATTACCCCTTGTTCTATCACGCCCTGCCCTTGTAAAAAGTCCCTCCCCAGCTTCCTTGTAGGCCCATAATAATACATAATAACGTAAAAGCGACAAAGATGAGGATTTAGGTTAAAATACTGGCTTAGCTTTAGTCACAGTAATCTTGAGAAGATTGTGGGAAAACCCAGGGAAGACAAAAGAGGAGTTTAGCAATAAATAACTGAAATATGATTCATATTTGCATATGGGCAAACAGCAAAAGGGAAAACAAAGAGGTAATGGAATTAAAACAGTCGAATTGTGGTTTTTTAGTAACCATATTTGATCATATACCTTGATTATCTGACCACCACCATTCCCTAAGGAGTTGAAAATAAGTATACCATAGGTACGTAACAACTGAAATAACTAACCTTGCTAAAACAAAAAAGCAATCAAACCAACCAACCAATCCAGACATATTGATAAGGATCAGTAGAGCTGAAATGCAGTAATGTTCTTAACAGTGACTTTTGATATTCAATAATTTTGAATTTTAACACGTGTGTACTTACTGGTTTCATTTATATGCCTAAAAGTTAAGCACGTAGTTAATTTCTGTGCTGAATCAGAACCTTATATAACAAGTTTATTTTTATCAGATGCATATCAAAGAGTATAATATTAGAGACATTTTTGAATTTTGAATGCTGACAGCCTGGCTTTCCCGATTTAAAAATTTACAGACTTCATGGTTTATTTATAGAAAAATTACAAAGACAGGCATATCCTTTGTTTGATTAAAAGGAATGAATTAGGTAATAGAATAATACTTGTTTAAATTTTGTGACACAATACACTGTTCTCGAATGAGAGATTCATTTTTCTTTTAGCTATTAATTTGCATTGCTTGTACATTGACTTGTCTGATAGAGGCAATATTTTGTAATGGCTAGAGAACCGGGAGACAAACTGCAAGTGAATAAAAATGAGTTCTGTTTCCTGATGGTTAGTGTCTGTCTTTGTAATTTTCAATAAATGCAAACTCCATGCCTCAATTTACTCATTACAAGAAGAAACAGTGGAATTAATTTTAGGCATCACCATCTACCCAAATGTGACTGTCTGTCAAAAGATCAAGTTGTGAAATTGAGATTTAGCAACCATCAATGCAGAATGCTGTTAGTTCAAATCTTGGACCTAATTATAATACTTTTTTTTGTTGCATGTCAACAAAGCTGCCAACTTAGACTACCAGTTCAATAACACCCTCTTTCATGTGCAGCGTGTACCTAGGTGATAGGATTAAATGGGGACCTGCTGTCTGGTTTGGGCCTACTTGCCTAAAGAAAGGGAGTGCTGGGTTTGGGGAGGGGGGGAGGGCAGCATTTTGGGGAAGGGGCCACCATGTGAGAAGCTTCTTAAATCTCACCTGTCTCCAAGGCGAAGAGCCCCCAGCCCAGGCTGAGCTAATTAGCACTAGAGAAACATCTCTGCTAATCCATATTTGTGAGGGGAAGGACTGTCTTGAAAAGAAGAAGGGGGAGAGAACCTGGAGGAGAGACCATTGACCTAAACAAAAAAAAAAAGACGACCATCAGCCTAAACAAGGAGAGAGCTTTGTTGCCAGGAGAAAGGAGGAGGAAGGGGAGGACAGAGAACCTCAGACTCCCAGTTCAAATGCATGGAGTAGGAGAAGGCAAAGGAGATTCCTGCAGCCCATGGAGCTTCAACGGCAGAGCAGATAGCCATGTGTAGACCATGGAGGACTTCACACTGGAGCAGGAAAGCTGAGCTTGAGGGCAAGCGTGATGGAATTGAGACCCCGAGAGACACTCGATACCAGAACGTGGGTAAGGAGGTGCACTGAACCTGAGGTCCGTCTGCAGCCCATGGATGTCCCCAAGCCAGAGCCAGGAACTGAGCCCAAAGAGGTCTGTGACTCCGTGGGAAGCTTGCTTTGGAACATCTTGTTCCTGGGCTTTCATGCCAGGAAGAGTGGCAATGGTGAACTGACTGCAGCCCCCATTCCCCACCGCCTGTGCTGCTGAGAGGGGGGAAGGTAGATAAATTAGGAGCAAAGTGATTTGAGCCCAGGAAGAAGGGAAAGGTGGGGGAGGGTGTTGTAAGATGTGGTTGTTATGTCT
>NW_010296734.1:0-11819 GCF_000700745.2 Antrostomus carolinensis | reverse complement strand
AGTTTGTTTTGCCCGTGACCATAACTGGTGAGTGAGCTGTCCCTGTCCTTCATCCTAATCTCGTGCCCCCTTTGTTGTGACGCCCTTCCCATCTCACTGGGTTGGGGGAGGGAGTGCAGGACCACATGGTCCTACTGTGGGTCAAAACACCACAGTTGGTCCAACCAGTTGTTCTCCAAACCTCAAAGATAGCAGTTTTCAACAAGCTTCACAGACATTCTCAATCAAGTGGAGAAGGGAGCCCTTGTCAGGTTCCCTCAATGAGAGAAAGGCTGTAATACTCATGTAACCCCACTTGCAGTTTTACTTCACAGAATCAAAGAAGAAATCAGAGTGGAATTCAGAGCAGAAGGAACCCATGATCATCCAGGTCAACTCCCCACTTTAAGCAGAGTCTTCTAGACGAGGTAGCTCAGGACTTTGTACAGCCAAAATTTCCAGCATTGCCATGGGTAAAGATTCAAAAACCTCCCTGGGAATCTGTTCCAGTCTCTCATCATTCTCATGGTAAAAAATAAAATAAATTTCTTTATATCTAACTATGTCACAATTTACGTCCATCGCCTCTTGCCCTACCATCGTACACCACAGGCTGGAGAGCCTGGCTCCACTTTCTCTACACTTCCCATTAGGTTTTTCTAATTTTATCATTTGGGGGAAAAAAAGAGCTTTAGTCAGTAGCAGCTGCAATAGGAGTCACAAATGACTAAAAAAAAAAAAAAAAAAAAACCAAAAACAACCCAAACCCATTATACCTCTCTGAAAATGCTGACAACTGTGAGGTAACTAAAAGGAATGCAATTCCAGGCTTTCTTCATTTCAACTCATGGCCATGGTTTGGCAAAATAACTCTCTCCATCTCTTTTGAGCTCAGCATAACTATATTATATATAAAGAACAAAAAACGTACCTCTCTGTGATTCCCCTGAAATTGGAAAGAAATGAAAACAAAGTGAAGTTTTAAATCCTGGTTTCTTTTCTTTTAAAGGATTTTAAAAATACATGTCACTCTTACTGAACTATTTTCCCAAGGGCAGCAAAGTCTCAGTTTGTAAGTATCTATGTATTAAAAGATTTTTCAGTGGCAAGCAGCTCCTTGACAGACAAAGTCACAAAGATGAATGGAGACTGAAGCTAAGCAAAGTCTGACTGGAAATATTTTAAGAGTGAGCGCAATTAATCAATGGAACACCTCAATTAAGTGTATGCTGGATTCTCTGTAGAACATTTTAAATCAAAAATGGAGGTCTTTTATAAAAATATGGTCTAGCTTAACCATAAATTACTAGGCTGTACAAAGATGTACACTAAATGAAAAATTTTGGCCTGAGTTTTAATTGGATGTCAAACTAAATGTCATAGTTGCTTCTGACCTGAAGATTTTGGACTCTGCAAAGAAATTATTTCAACTTCTACAAAACAGCAGTTTCAATAAAAGTTTGTAAGGCCCAGAGTAAAATTGTGGAAGGCCTAAGACACAGGATGGGATAAACTCTGTGTGATAATTCCACCCATATGGTCTCATGTCCCAACTCTGTGAATATTTGGGGTTCTGGTTGCAAGATGACTCTTTGGTCTTCTGGAGATGTAGGAGGACAAAACAGAAGCTCAACAGCTGTTCAGGAGCAATATTTACCAGGCTCAGATGACAGCAGAAAGCATCATCCTTTCCTCCTCAGTAGTTTCTGCTGCTCCTGCCACAGAAAGGGGACAAGGATCTGCTGCACACTTGCAGTGCTGTCAGGCCGTGTGAACATCAGTGAGCAGTGCAAAGAAAGAAGAGCTGCTGTGCAAGCAAAAAAGTTGGTGCTGAGGACCCAGTGTTCACCACATCACACAGATTAGCTCTAAACTGGTCCTGTGCGTGAGAACCAATTTCTAGAGGAAGAAGAGATAGTTGTGTTCCTGGAGCACACATGGCTCTTGGTTCCTCTTTCTGGAAGCTAGGTCATACACTCCAACACCTCCCCTTGGTAAGAACCAAAGCATGGTAAGTGGGGACAATAGTAGAATTTATTTCAAATCTACATTCCAGGTATGAATTAAAATGCTAATGTAGTTATTGCCTTAGAGTCCAAGCCAACTTGGCCCACATGCAGCTGAAAAGCACAAGGACAATTTTCCTGAGGGTACTTATATGTTTGCATAGCTGCAAAAGTATCAGTTACGTTTCTGACATATTGGGGCATAGCAACAAACTGCCCTTCACAATAAAAAAGCTAGAAAATTACTAATGATGAAAACAGAGTCTAACTTTTTCATGTGGTTTAAGGAACTGGTGTTCAAACAAAAAGATTATTTTTGTTTTAATTTAAAAGAAAAGTACAAAAATATATTTCTATAATTCCTTCCTCTCCCTGCAAACTAATGTGATTTGGATCACTATTTCTTTCCTATCTTATCCCAGAAAACAGACTCCCGTGAACATGCTTTCCAGTTGAAAACTAGAAATATTCTGTTTCCTGAAAAGGCCAAATATTGTCTCTTTATTGAAAGACATTTGCCTGCCTCTAGACTGTCCTCAAAAATTATGACAGTCATTCATTTTTTTCATTGTGGACCAAAAAAATTCTACCAAAATTATTAAAAGATCTGAGCAAAGAACTTAGTCAATCATGCTTTTTTTTTTTTTTTTTGCAATTGCTTTATCTTGTGTAGAATGAACTGTTACTACCCACTATAATTTCACTTCATGCAACTTCCAGATTAATAACTTCCTTCTAATACTTTTCCTCAATTTAACACAATAAGTAGCCTTCTCTGCTATCTAAGGGAGGTTTTCTGAATTTTTTTTTAAAGGTTGTTTTCCATGCTTTCACACTATAAATGATAACACTTCAATTTTCTTGTAAAAACATCTGTGTTTAGATGACTGGTAGATAAGGCTAGACCAAATAATTATGACAATCTAGTGTGACCTCATATGTGTGACATGTCAAAGGACTGCCCTGAATTGCATTTTCTTTAACCTACAGCATAGCTTTAGAAAAATATTTGCTCTTGACTTGCTAGTAAGGTAGAACTGAATGAGAACTTCAGTAAATTGTTCTATTAAGTATCTCTGCTGTTAAAAAATGATATCTTATTTCTAGCCTTATTTTGTCTAGCTTCCACTTTGAATTATTCTTAATATTTTTCTTTATAGTCTGAAGTAGCTGTTGAAAGTTTTTCATAAAGTTCAGGTAACAAAATTTCACCATTATCGGTCTGGGAATCTGAATAGAATTCTTGGAATCTCTCCTTAGGAGGAGATCCTTTTACTGTGTTTTAGCTATTTGTGTAGCTGTTCTTTGAAAATTTTGTAATTTATTAATATTTTCTGATATGGACACCAGAACTGGACAACATTTCTTCTAAAATTCCCCTATTTGTCTCCCTATCCATCCAATAATATTGTTTTGTTGAGTGCAGCATCACACAGTGATGACAGGCTAATTATCTACCAAGATTATAGTCCTTTTCAGGAACACTGCTTTCAAGAAGAGATGACAGTAAGCCAGTTTGTTTTTAATTTGTTTGGTTTTTATAATTCAGAGTATCCTCTAGATGTCTGTATATGGATTAATATTATTAAACAACTCACAATTGTAAACTATGTTAATTTAAGCATAAACATCTATATTCAAGTCCTTTTTCTTCTTGTTCAAGAAGTTGACATTTCTAACATATTTCATCCAGACTGAAGTTTTCCTCTGTATAAATCCTAACTACATCCTGAGTTCATCATCTTGCTTTCTAGTGTGATCTGATGGTCTTCTCCTAACATCAGGAAATAAGAAGCAAGTAGTCAGTTTAAAGTTATTTCTCTCCTCTAACAGTAATCCCTTAAATATTCATTTTCTTTCAAGAGGTCACTGACACAGGAATAATAAATGCTATTTTTGAGTGCTCCCTCTTGACTTTTGCCCACTTGATTTTTCTTGAAGAGGCTGTGACTGTTGAATTTAACACTGCAATCATGTCAATCTTTCTAGCAGGATTCAGTAATATGTAAGGTTGAATTTATGTTTATAGATGAGCAATTACAGTTCCTCTCATCGGAAACTCAAGTACAAGTAAAGAATGTTGTGACCATTGATATTTTGACCAACTGTGCAAAATATCATAATTTTGTATTAAATACACTTTCTCTCTTCTCTATATTCTTTTTTACTTTCATGGCAGTGATCTGACCATCTTAGTCAACCTCTCTCCCCCTGAGCTTCCATCCTTGTTTTAGTGACAAGGAAGCCATACAATATATTCATTTTCCGCTCAGGACAGAAAGCAGCCACTGTTTCATTACACTATTTCGGCACATGTCTGCCTGTTCTCTTCTTTGGCTAAAGGGCTTGACAAGATTTAAAAAAAAAAAATAAAAAAAAATTAAATGTTACTGCCTGTCATATTTTTTGATTGTTAGGGTTGTTTGGTAACTAACAAAGAGGCCCAAGAACTTTGCTTCTAGAGCAATGGCTTTAACACTTTAGAAACTTATGACAAGAGATTATGTAAGTTCTGTTTATCTGAACCTAAAAGCTATGATTATAGTTTTTGGAAAAGTGCTTATTATCAGCTGGGAAGCAGTATGTTTTCAGTACTGCACACAGTTTCTGGAAAGCAATTTTTCCTTGTTTGAGAATAATTTTAAGTCTACATAAGCCCACATCACATGCTGCACACCTTTTAATATTAATGTCTACCTGCCACAGGGAGTTTTCTGAAATCCATTTACTTTGACAACTTTTCAGTCTTCTTGTCGGTATACACAGCAAGAAGTTATACCTTCCACATCCAGCCACAGAAGGCCACATTTGTATCCAGAAACAATCACACACAACTGAGGCAAACAACTACTTTCCACTTGCCCCAAAAACAGATCGTAAAATAAGCAATTTAAATGTCTTTTTTAATTTCACACTTCTTTAGTGTGAATCACTAGTTTGGACATTTGATAGGCATCATACTTAACTGCTGGTAAAGCACTACCATTTCCACAGTCCAAGAAAAGTGTTAAAAGTGACTTCACAACAAATACTTTGCTTTCTTGAAAGCCATTGCTGTTGTAGGAGTTCTCTGCTGGAACTACTTAGGGAGTTATCTAGAAAATGACATTAGATTAAAGGTTTCATAGATCTGAGAGCAGTTCAAAGAAAAGGTGATGCATGATACATTACAGAAAATAAAATTTGTTACTTAGAAAAGCTCTGTATAAGGACTGACTTTATCCCTAATTTAGAGATTATTCCCCTCTCCCCAATACAATCACTACAAAAATCATTACCCCCTCTACAGAAAGAAAAAATATAATAAAATCAGTTATTTGTATGTGGAAAACAAGCAAACAGAACAACTTGCAAAGACTCTGCTATTACCTAGGAATACTTGAAGCCAGAATTAAAAGTTTCAATGCTCTAGCAATTGCCAATAATGCCAACACTTTCTGAATGATAATATGTGAAAGAGAAACCGTCTTTAGTGTTCTAAATGTAACAGGAACTGTCATTGCTCAGCAATTTCAGAATCACAGGATCACAGAACAACAGTGAGCTCAGGAGATCAAATAGTCTGACCTGCTGCCCAAAGGAGGGTCAAATCAATGTTATTTGTGTTATTAAGATCTTTGTTTTTCAGGAATACTTATTTGCCCATGGAGTCATATTCAATTCAACTCAGAGGTTATAGCTCTCTGTTTCATTGTTATTGCTTTTAAAGCCTGAAGGAGGAGTTGGAAAAAAAAACTAGTAACAATAAATGCATACTGAATTAAACAGGATTAAAATAAGATCTGCTCATCATTTTTAGTTGATAAGGGAATCTGTAGTGATTTCAGCCTATCAGTGTAATTTTACTGCTATTACTTCAATTTTGTTAGCCTATAGTACAAAAATCAAAATGAAGATTCACGGAATCACAGAACAGCTGAGGTAGAGAGGCAGCTTGGCACATTGTCTAGTCCAACCTTCCTGCTCAAAGCAAGGTCTACTCGGGCAGGTTGCTCAAGGTCCTGTCCAGTCACGTTTGTGAATATCTTCTGGGATAGACTTTCCACAGTTTCTCTAGGATTGGTCACCTCTACAACAACATGGAATTTCCTGCATTTCAGTTTGCGCCCATTTCTTCCTGTCCTTTCACTGGGCATCACTGAGTCCAGTCCTGCCTTCTTTACTCGCCCCCATCAAGTATTTATACAGACCAACATGATCCTCCCCCGCAACCCTTTTCTTCTCCAGACTAAACAGTCCCAGCTCTCTCAGTTTCTCTTCATATGGCAGACATTTCAATCCATTCACAGTCCTTGCAAGCCTCCATTTGACTCAGACCAACACACCCATGTCTCTCACACCAGGGAGCCCAGATCTGGACACACCAACACACCATTCCACATGTGCTCTCACCAGGGCTGAGAAGAGGGGAAGGATTACCTCCCTCAGTCTACTGGTTATAGTCTACCCAATGTAGTCAGGCCTAGGGTACCGAATATCTCCAAGGATGGAGACTACCCACCACCCTTGGGAAACCTGCTCCTATGTTTGATCACTCCCATGTTAAGAAAACGTTCTTGCCTATCTACTCAGAAGTTCCTTTGTTCCAACATTAAAGTATCTAGATTAGGAAATACATTTATGCAAAAACCAGAGAATATATTTAAGACAGGATCTCACTTGTGCACTGCAAATATAGCTCTCATTTTTAAGGCTCCAGATATTTTAAGTATATTTCTAAAGAAAAATTAAACTTGGGGTAAAATTATGTGATAGTTTCACTGGACTAGCCCTTGGCTAGGAGCCAACACAGCCATTCACCCACTGCCCCTCACCCCTGGGGATAGGGGAGAGGATTGGAAGGGCAAGGATAAGGAGGCTTGTAGGTTGAGATAAGAACAGTTTAATAATAGAGAGAAAAACGTAAAATAATACTAATATTAAAATAGTAGTGATAATGGTAACAGTAACAAAATATGCAAATGAGTGACACCCAATGCTATTGCTCACCCCCCTCCTGACCAAGCCCGGCCTGTTCCCAGATAACGACCCCAGAGAAGTGACAATCCCGAACCGAAACCGCAATCCCGGAAGAACGAGAAGCCCGAGTGAAAAGCCAGAGAGCTAAAAGAGGAAGAGCCCCTCACTAATATACTGGACATGACATGATATGATATGGAATACCCCATTGGCATATCTAACTGTTAATTAAGTTTATTAATTTAAATATTCTTCACCCCCCTTATATCTTGTGCTTGTGAACTAACAGAACACAAAGTCCTTCACTTCCAGCAACAAAAATGTAAACATTGGTATGTTATCAGTGTCTCTCTCATAGCAAATCCCAGGCTGAAAGCAAAATACAACACAATTCTAGCTACTGAAAAAGAAACCCAGCTCTGTTTCAGCTAAAAAACAGGACAAATTGACATAAGACATCAGTGTATAGTATTTGTAACCTCCAACCACAAGACTAAGGTATCTATCTCTGAAAGAAGTACCTTTTCAAAACTGTTTTATACAGAAAATTATTAAGAATTTATACCTTCATCCAAGATAAAGCTATATAGACTAAAAAACCCACAGAAATAGAAATACTGCCAGCTACTATTTTTTGATTTTGCTCAATTTCATTATTTTAATAAAAACTTCAATATTTTGCATTTTAATAGTGCAGAATGTGATGCTTTTTTTGATCAAAAAGAAAATAGAGATACTGCCATGGAAAAAATCTAGAGGTTCATAAATATTTATTTATACATAATTAAAGTAGTGCATAGGATCTAGGAATCTTCAAAATATGGAAATACTTAGTCTCTGAATTTGCTTAAAGAAAGCTTAGAAAACATTAAAACTAAATTAATTTTTATTAATGTCTAGGTTTTGAAATATTAGAGCTTGTATTTCCCGATTATGTACAGAACCAAAAGAGCTAAAACATTGCAAATTTTGGTACATGTTGAGTACTTTCATGTGACAGTAATCTGCATCCACTAGAGCAGGCCCAGATATGATGCACAAAACCAAATTCATGCATATCCAGCACCTGGAGCTACCTGAGACAAAAAGGGAGTTGCCTTGTACATTTAGGCATTCCTAAAAATCAGGCAGAATCTCCATGAAGGGGATTTTTTTTTTTTTTTCAATCAGTGTGTTGGTCTTCAATGTATAATATTGGCTTAAAACCTCAGTAGAAGCATAAAACTTCCTCCATTCTGAGCCCATAAAAGTTGTTACAACAACTTTGAAGAGATTTTTCCAGATGACTATTAGATTGCAGAACAGGAAAAAGGACCTGGCTAATAACTTTTCATTTTGTTCACTACAGCCACTTCCACAGCAGCCAATTGTGATGTTAGAATTAGAACTGCAGTTCTGCATATGATGATTAAACAAAGCCAGCAGCTGCAGTATGATGAAAGGCAGACATGGTTTCAGCAACACCTGGCAAACACACATACTCTGAGAACACCACTGCTTTTTTAGAGTAATGGAATACAGTCAGGCTCTTAAGCTTGCAGTACAGTACACAGGAGGAGTTAAGTGCTTCAGCATGGGACTCAAATACACCGGGTGTGCTGGGCATGGAGGTGGCCAGAGCTAGAGCAACAATCCATTCCAAGCAGAGTGCATCTGAAATCCTACCTTCCACAGGCTTAGGCAGCAGACTTCATAACTCCATGCTCTTGGGGACCAAAGTGTCGTCTGAAAATCTGTACAATTCATTCTTTTTCACTCTTCTGCTTTCAGGTAAATTTGGAAGGTGAGTATGCTTATTATTCCACATAAACATTGATTAGAGCATCCAAAGAGAAGTGGAAACTCCCCCCTTCTCTTCAGTGACACAGGTACTCATGCAGAGTTTAGTCTTAATCACCAAACAAGAAGCTGACTGAGACAGTACCACTGCCAATTCCTAAACATTCATTTCACTAGGGTAAGCACTGAGCTCTGACCATTTCAGACAGTTCACCACACCTCTGATGTTTTGGGGCAAGACAGAATTGTCTCCATCAAAGACCAAAAGCAAAGGAGGTACAAAACCAGAAATCGTTATATTTGCCACAATAATCTTGATGATGATTCAGAAAAGTGGCATTTGTTTTGATCTCTCTTCTGATTATTTTAATAATGACTGTAGAAATTGCAGTCTAAAATACTAACTCACACGCAGTATCATCTGGGACTGGACGCCCCCTGACAGAACCAAGCATGCCATGGAGACCCTTATGGCTGACTACCAAGAAGACATGCAGAATAATAAACATTTACACTCTGAAGCAGTGCGGGATCAAGTGCAAAGTCTGACAACAAGTTTACGAGGTGAACGCTGGGAATGGGCCTTGAGGTGTCCTCATATGGTGGAGTTACCAAAACTCATTTCATACATGGACAAGTCTGAAGCTCTGTAGAATTCATGTGATTCACATTTCATTATTCATTTGGGGAGCTGAGGCAATAATGTTTCACTTGAGGGTGACGTTTGCTTTCTGGGACTATACATGTTAGAAATCCAGCTTTTGGGAACACATTCAGATAGTCTTTTGACAGGCAGCTAGACTTCCAAAGTAGCACTCTCAATCCACTTATTCTTTGTAAACTTGAGTTATTAGATTTACTGCACGGTGCCCTCTCCCCTTTACAGCTATACAAAGAATGTCATACTCTGTGTGAATTCATTCGTGACTGGAGACACAAGCTGTCTTTCCAAGGCGATTATAATACTATAATAACCTATCTGTAAAACAATGGCATATTGGGCAATAACATTTAAAGTTTTCATTTTTCTGGTTCACATAGCCAGTTAGACCATTGAACTAACTATGAAATTACACCCTGTGGGTTCATCTGCAGTAATAAACGTGGACTTCTAGACATAAAAATAAATGCCTACTGTTCAAATAAGCAGTCTCCAAGCCATGACTAATTGGCAACATGTTGCCTTTCAGTCCTCCTAACACTGTAGCAATGGGAAACTGAAAAGTTAAGAATAAGGCTAATAGAAAGAGCAAACAACAGAATTATTTGTACAAGGATTATTACTTGGGTTTGTTTCCTTTTGTTTCAGTGTTTTAATCAGAAAAACAAACAAAAAACCTCACACCCTTTTTTAAGGCAATGTAAGCAGAATCATAACCCTCTTAATTGTGGTCTAGCTGTTAGACAGTGAATAGAAGACAAGTCAAACCAGTGCAAGCTCATTTGTTATGAACAAAAATTTGTGTTATAATTGAGGATATGCCCCATGCAACCTTGAGCACAGTCTATGTATAAGGTGACTCTATGATAATTATAATTGCAAAAACAGTATCTTAAGGTCTTGGTCAATAAAGGTGGGTATGTCAGGCAGTGAAACTCAGGGCCCCAGAGTTGCACCTTTCTGCCCTTTGCTCTAAAAAAGAAAGTAAACAATTTTCTGCATTTTTTCTCTTCTTCCCAGGCCAAAACCAGAATAAAGGCAGGAGTTTATGACATTGTCAGAAAGACTTCCAAAAGCAAGGACAAAATCACATCGGTCACAAGAGTTTTCACATGGACCACTCAAAGAACACATTATCAACATTAATGTTAACATCATTAAGTATTATCAGATTTGGCAACTGTAACACTACTGAATTTTAATAGCCAGGACTCAATGATTTGAAAAGCTTGCATGAAATTTGCTAGGTAAAAATTGTTTCTGAAACTTCTGTCTCTATAGCCAAATTTATCCCAGACTGGTCTGATTACAGTCTGTAGTCTGTAATTCTGACCTCCTGTATCAATATCCACAAATAACATACAGGACCTTTATATAACAGTAAAGTACTAGTTCTGATCTTTGCTTCTCTTTTCAGATTTGCAAATAAGATTTTTTTTTAACTTCTCAGAAGCAAGTGGAATAATGCAAAACGGGTGAAGGGCAAAAACAACTGGAGAGAAAAAAGTCAAAGGAAAAAAATTTCAAAGCAGGCTGCTTATGTAGCACCCACCTACGCATGTCAACCACATTTCTGAATGAGAATTAAACTTGATGTGATGTAAGAGAATGCAACCATATTTTTCTGAAACATAATGATGCCCCACCAGCAACAGACAGAGCCATAAAAAGGAATGAAGATCATTTTAGATAATTCTGAATATATACATGCATGTGTGTATACATATATAGGTAGATACACAGGAGAGAGAATCAGCACCTTAGTCTTCATAACTTTCCTTATTATTTGATTTTCATTTTGTTAAAAAGAGCTAAATATAATACTGATGATCTCTATTACTTGTTCAGTCATAGAATCGCAGTGGTTGGAAAACACCTTTAAGATCATTGAGTCCAACCATTAACCTACCACTACCAATCCCATCTCTAAACCATGTCCCTAAGCACCTCATCTACCCATCTTTTAAATACTGGTGACTCAGTCACTTCCCTGGGCAGCTCATTCCAATGTTTGACTACCCTTTCAGGGAAGAATTTTTCCTAATATCCCATCTAAACCTCCCCTGGTGCAACTTGTAGCCATTTCCTCTCATTCTGTCACCCATTACCCAGGAGAAGAGACCAACACCCACCCCTCCACAACCTCCCTTCAGGCAGCTGTAGGGAGCAATAAAGTAGCCCCTCAGCCTCCTCTTCTCCAAACTAAACAACCCCAGTTGCCTCAGCCGGTCCTCATAAGACTTGTTCGCCAGGCTTCATTGCCCAGCTTCGTTGCCCTTCTTTGCACATGTTCCAGAGCCTTGATGTCCCTCTTGTATTGGGGGGCCCAGAAATGAACCCAGTACTCGAGGTGCAACCTCACCAGTGCCAAGTACAGGGGTACAATCACTTCCCTACTCCTGCTGGCCACACTATTCCTGATACAGGCCAGGATG
>NW_010296733.1:219-2430 GCF_000700745.2 Antrostomus carolinensis | reverse complement strand
GGGGGAGGTTGGTGAGGGGGGGAAGGGGAAGAACCAGCCCCGTTGTGGCACCGATTTGGCTTCACCAGTGAAGGAACCAGGAGGTGAAACCAAATCCAGCCTCAAACCAGAGCTGGGGGGGACGCGGTGAAGGATGGAGCCTGAACCCACCTTTGATATGTGGAGGGATTACCTGGGTTTGGCAGCTGTGTTGGTGGCTTTACCACGTCAACGTGAAAACACCGCCACGGTGACACCATCACCATCATCACCACCATCATCAACCAAGGAACCGGCATCACCAGCACCTCCTGGTAAAACCATCTGTGCCTTCTGCAAACACAACGGTGAAGCCAGAGCTGTTTATGGTGGCCACAGCCTGCGGGACGCGGCGGGACGTGTCCAGTGTCCTGTTTTAAGGAGCTACGTGTGTCCCCAGTGTGGTGCCACCCAGGACCGTGCCCACACCAAACGCTTCTGTCCCCTCACCCACCGCGGTTACACCTCGGTCTACAGCCGCGGCGGTGCCGGGAGACGGACCACGGTGACCACGGTGACCACGGTGACCACGGTGACCACGAGTGTGAGTAACAAGTAATCGATGGGAAGAGGATGGATCCGTCACCCCGGAAGGTACCGGGGGGGTTTGTGGTAAATCCCACCCCCAAAATGGGGGGAAATTGGGGTTTTGGCTTCGTTGGGGGGAGTTGTGGGGAAATTTGGTGGTGGTGTGACCGGGTTGACGGCACAAAGGTGTTTCCTCCGCGCTCCAGATCCGCGGTGTGAGCCATAAAGTAGCCAGGAATGGGATTCTGGTGAGCTCGTTAGGGGATCAGCTAATTAAGAGCAGTGTGTGTGGTACTGGGGGGGTTTATGTTAAATCCCACCCCCAAAATGGGTTGAAATTGGGGTTTTGGCTTTGCCAGCACGAGGCAGGGATGGGTTGTGGGAAAATTTGGTGGTGGTGTGAAGCCAGGAATGGGATTGTGGCCGCGGTGTGAGCCATAAAGTAGCCAGGAACAGGATTCCGGTGAGCTCGTTAGGGGAATCAGCTAATTAAGAGCAGTGTGTGTGGTACTGGGGGGGTTTATGGTAAATCCCACCCCCAAAATGGGTTGAAATTGGGGTTTTGGCTTCGTTGGGGGGAGTTGTGGGGAAATTTGGTGGTGGTGTGACCGGGTTGACGGCACAAAGGTGTTTCCTCCGCGCTCCAGATCCGCGGTGTGAGCCATAAAGTAGCCAGGAATGGGATTCTGGTGAGCTCGTTAGGGGATCAGCTAATTAAGAGCAGTGTGTGTGGTACTGGGGGGGTTTATGGTAAATCCCACCCCCAAAATGGGTTGAAATTGGGGTTTTGGCTTCGCTGGGGGGAGTTGTGAGGAAATTTCCATGGTGTGAAGCCAGGAATGGGATTGTGGCCGCGGTGTGAGCCGGGACGGAGTTGGGAACATGATTTTGGTGAGCTCATTAAGGGGAAGCAGCTAATTAAGAGCGGTGTGTGTGGTATTTTGGTTGTTTTATGGTAAATCCCACCCCAAAAATGGGTGGAAATTGGGGTTTTGGCTTCGCTGGGGGGAGTTGTGAGGAAATTTCCATGGTGTGAAGCCAGGAATGGGATTGTGGCCGCGGTGTGAGCCAGGACGGAGCCGGGACCGGGATTCCGGTGAGCTCGTTAAGGATAACAGCTAATTAAGCGCCGTGTGTTCAGTGCTCTGCCCTCAATCCCAGTTTCTCTTCCAGGTGGTCACTCCAGTTTACCCAGCACCGGCTTCGCTCTCCTTCCTCCGGTGGGGATGACACACCAGGGAATTACCAGCACCATCACCAGTCTCCCCAGTTCCCCCAGCACCATCCCGGCAGCGCTTCGGTGATCACCGCTGGCAGAAGACACCGGTGACAACGCTGCCCAGGGGGGTGGTTTTCCCAACACCCTCACGTTGGGGAGTTGGTGGTTGGGTTCAGTTGTGAGTTTTTGGGTTGGGTTTTTGGGTTCAGCACCAGTTCCTGGTGAGGAGGATGAGGAGTTGGTGGTGGAATCAGCTCAGCCACGGCGGCTGCCGCCTTCACCTATTTAATTTGCCATATTAAGGCCCCAAACTTGGTTTATTTGTTCCCTGTTTGCTGTTAAAACCTTTTTTTGACCTTAAAAATAAAGAATTTGATGGCACTGGTTGTCACATCTGGTTCTGACCCAGCCCTTGTGTCTCCTTCTACCTCCTCCCGGCGCGTGGT
>NW_010296733.1:0-203 GCF_000700745.2 Antrostomus carolinensis | reverse complement strand
GGCTTCGACCTCCTCAGCATCTCCAGGCTGCGGTGGGTGCTCATGGCCAGGCGGCTGCAGGGGGGGGAGCAGGTGGGTGCTGGTGTCACCCACAGACCCCCCCACCCCCGTCAGTGTCCCACCCACTCACCCACCCACCATTTTGGGGGAGAAAGAGCCGGATTTGGGGGTGAGAGGCTCTTACTTGAGGATGGAGAGTTCGG
>NW_010296732.1:0-10016 GCF_000700745.2 Antrostomus carolinensis | reverse complement strand
ATAGCAGCCTTCCAGTGCCTGAAGAGGCCTATAAGAAAGCTGGGGAGGAATTTTTTTCAAAGGCAGGCAGTGCTAGAACAAGGGGTAATGGCTTTAAACTGGAAGAGGGTAGGTTTAGATTAGACATAAAGAAGAAGTTCTTCACTGTGAGAGTGGTCAGACAGTGGAACAGGTTGCCCGGAGAAGCTGTGGATACCCCCTCTCTGGAAGTGTTCAAGGCCAGGTTGGATGATGCTTTGAGCAACCTGGTCTAGTGGAAGGGATCCCTGCCATGGCAGGGAGGTTGGAACTAGATGATCTTTAAGGTCCATTCCAACCCAAACCATTCTATGATTTTATTTTATAAACAGAGGAAGCCATTAAAAATTATAACTTCCCATGAGAATTGTCCCAGCTCTTGTATCCACCGTATGGTACTTTCTATTTTGCAGCTTGTATCCTGGGCTTAATGAGGAAATTGTCCTAGTGTGAAATACTACTTAACCAGTCAATATAGGCAGTATAGTAATGAGAGCAATTAAAACACCTTATGGTACATATGTTTCCCAAACAAAAGCCACGGCTGAGATACGGAAGCTGCTGGCAGAACAGAGGAACAAATCTGCCTCTTTAAGAAATTGATCTCATGGAGAATGATGTGGAGAGATAAACAGAGCTCTGATACACTGATCTGACTGTGTTATGCACTGAGAAAACATGAGCCTGCCAAAACTTTCAAGAGCTTTGTATTCTGCTACCACAACCCACACTGACACTTGGACTTGGAGGCCTGCTCTTTTAACCAATGACATTCTTATTCTGTGTATCTTGATTTCCCTTTTAAGCACAGTGTTATTTGTCTCTTACACATATTTGACTGAGATTATTATTTATGTGTCTCATCTTTGTTGACAGGAACTTTCTTCTCCCTTTTTTGCTTCCAGATGGATTTATGGTATCACCATGGCAGGCTGCCCAGCTGGGCCAGGAAGTTTAGCAGGCAAGATGGCATTCATAAAAAACAACACCCCTGCAACCTACTGGGGAAAAAAAATTACTGCTGACAAGCCCTCGAGATCTGAATTCAGTCCAGTTACATGAAAATTAGCTCGGGACTGGGTGGTATATGGACTGGGTAATGGTTTACAGAACCTTCTGCAGGGGGTTAGGTTAAAGGAATAAGCGCATGATTCACCCTGGTTTCTACTTAAAATCACATGTAGAAATCACAAATAGAGCTCAGGATGGAAAATAGCTATGGCATGTCCAGCTGTTTTTCACAGTATCCTCACAGTGATGAATAAAAAGACACTATCCAACCCTGAAGTTTGAAAAAACATTATTTTTCCCTAGTCATTAACTTCAGCCTTGCCAACCAGGTCAGGACACAAAGGGTAAATACACTAAAGAAAACAAAATGCAAGAACATTGTGTGTTGTGCTACAAGGTTACAAGGTGCTATAGTTACAAATCTTCCCTCTGAGACATTGATGATGAACCTTGCTGCCTGTATCCATCACTGGAAGATTGAATAAAGGAGGTATCTTAGACCTCCTGCCATGCCTGAGAGAAGGAAGGTCACGTTGCCCAACCAGGATCCCATAGAAAGGGTTACAAACCAGATTCCCCTCACTGGAAGATGCCTGCAGGAGTGAGACCAGTCAGAACTGCCTATTTTTTTCTTGGACAGTGGCTTTCTTTGCCTTTTATATTTGCAATGCACGGAGGTGTTCCTTGGACAATGACAATAAGGCAGTTTTTCTGCACTTTGAAGGACTGTTCACTGAATGTCAGGCATGGTGCAGATTCAGTACTTGACAAAAACCACACCAGCTCTGAGGTAGCTGGTGGGAAAGTGGGAGGAAAACATAATTGTCACTGCTGTGACTCAAAAAGCAAGTTACTAAGGAACCTTCTTGAACAAAATGATGAACCTTTCTTGAAGATCACACTCCCTCCAGGACCTCAGGTGTAATCAGAGGAGAGTAAAAGTCAGCATGCTAAAGTTGCTGAGGGACAGTGAACTGCTTTGTCTTAATTGTTAAGCTCACAAAACATTAAGGAAAAACTTTAATCTTAAATTTTCAAACTACAAACTAACCCAGGAGAAGCAGTTTGGTATGCTACAAGTGTACAATTCACACGTGCACACATTTCAGTATTCTACCAAGGGCAAGACACATTGATTATTTTATAAAATCTGTATGGTAATTTTTTATATAAATATAATACCACTGAGTAAAAAATCATCATGCATGAAGTCATAACGTATACAATTCCATTTTTTTAAGGCAAATGTGTTTTAATGATGGGTTAGAAATCAGAATGCTGAGGACCATACAAAGTAGTCCAATCATTATCCTTCATCTATTGAATACATTTTGCCTTTCAGTTTGGTAAATAAGAAGAAAGGATAGTGTTTGGAGAACACTGTAATAGTTAAGTGAATGTTTGAGCCACTGAAAGCATGCACTTACTATGGCAATGATCATTCATGTGAGTGTGTTGAACAAGGAATAATTATCTATACAGAATATAAATAACTTTACTGGCGTAGACACTGCAAAATGGAAGACAGTGATAAAAGGAGAAGAAAAGTGTTAAAAGCCCCTAACTATGCAGCAGCTCTAAGAAGCATATTGCTGTGTAGCACAGTCAGCAGATGGAAGTTTCACCTTCCCTGTCACAGTGCTTTACCCCACTTGGGTAGTAGGAAGGAACAAGCTCTTTGATGCCAATGCTAAAAAAAAAAAAAATGGTTTTCGCAAGTTCAAGCCTTTGTTGTTGTTGTTGTGAACTGTCATGGGACTCTGACACAAGCATTATTCAGAACAATTCTACCAATATTTTCTGCAGAAATAATTAATCTTATGCGCTGTGTAAGCATTATCCACTGGAACCACTGCTTATAGACCAACACTATCAGTAAACCACTACACAGATTGGGTGAGCAATTGTCCACAGTGTGTGCCATTGTTTCTGACCTGCAGCTGGCCAACACGTGTCACTGAAGAGGTGGAAAGCTTTAATAAATCATATCTGAGATGCATTTTAAGCAAGTACAAAAATACCTACTGTATCTAACTTAAATATTCATAGATTCAGAGATTAAGGCCAAAAAGGAGCAATATCTCAGCTTCTCTGACCTCTTGCAAATTACAGGTCATTCAATTTCACTCATTTACCCCTGTGTTAAGCCAAATAACTCATGTTTGAATGAAGCGTATCTTTCAGGAAGGCATCAAGTCTTGATCTGAATATATTGTTAGAAAGGAAACACATCTTTCCTTTTGTAATTTTTTCCACTGATTTATTCCACATATTTCCAAATTTTTCCCTGTTTTCTCATTTGAATTTGTCTGGTTTCTGTTTCCAGTCATTGGATCTTTTAATACTTTGCTAAGCTAAGTGCACCCTCAGACCCAGAATTCTTCCCACAAAGACATGGTCTTTAATAACCTCATCTCCCTTTCTGCTTTTTAGCAAGCTAAACAGATCCAGCTCTTCCTCTGCAGCATTTTCTCCAGCCCTCAAGTAGCATTTTCAGCTTACTTATATGCTCTCCAAAATATGCTAGTTGTGCCCATGATTCTATCATCCATCTCATCAAGGCCACATTTGGGAGTTCATCCTATCCCTGCTCTCCCATTCATACACCAAAGATTGCATTACTTTTCTCCTCCACAGTTTGTGTTGGACCTCCCACTCAGCAGCACTTCGGGCTCCCTCCAGGAGTGGCCCTTGTCCAAGGTACTGCTCTCCCTTCCACCCAGCAAGCCTGATGCCTCTTCTTACATGTACCTGACAATGTCTGGGGCTGGAAATATTCCCACCCAATCTAAAGGAAGAAAATTTCCTTGTACAGCTACCGTGTCATCCTTTTTATCACTCCACTCAACAGTACCTGTCTTGTGGGGTTTTTTCTCATTAATGTTATTTACTGTCACATGGTTGATGAAAATTTTGAATAGGACTGGGTTTAATATTGATCCTTCTTGTACCTCAGTTAGAAACATCCTCATTCAATGGTGTTTCCTTGCTGATAGCTAGCATTTAAAGTTATCAGATAACCAGCCTTTATCTATTCAATGTTAACTTTATGATATTGCATAGTGCTTTTCATTAAAATAATTTCATGTGGTACTGAGTCAAATGTCATACACAAGTCTATTACGTCTGTGCAGTTTCTTTTATTAACTAAATTTATAATCTCATCAAAGAATGAAACTGGGTTTCCTTGACAAGATCTATTTTTGGTGAAAAAAAAAAAAAAAAGACTAGTATTAAATCTATTACCACACTTAATCTTGCATCAGCTGATTTCTGTATTTTTTTTCTTTTTTTTTCTTTATTTTTTTCCAAGGAATCTTATCAGTCTAATTGTGCTATGCTTATGTTAGTTATCACACTTGTCCTTTTTGAACATTGGTATCATATTAACATCCACACTTTGGGAATTGTAGTGACATTCTTACATTCACCAATAAAATAATAACGTTGAGACAGAGAGCTCCTTGGCCAGGTCCTCTGGGACTCTTTGGCAGAAGTTATCACCATTTCTGATTCTCAAGTTACTCTTATGCATACTGTTTTCATCCCTCTTTAGATTTCCACATAAGGAGATGTGAAGAGTTATACCAAGGTGATAGCCTGACTAACTCTCAGTAGCAACCTTTATTGCAAGTTGACCCCACAAAATCTGCTTGTCTACTTAGTAAGTACAGTAAGAAGAGTGTACATTTTTCCAGGACTTGTATAGTGGCATGCTCAGAAACACCAGGAGCAGAAACCTGTAAGATATTTCACACAAACTGAGACACATTACACTGGTAGCCAGGGTGACAGAATAAGACCTGTACTTGCAGGGAATCCAAGGACACCATGGACTGTTGCCACTTTCCATGTAAAGACTTCATGTGTCCAAGTTTGACAGCAAGCAAACAGACAGGGCTGCAAACACCACTCAGGGTAAAATTCCCCTCTTTTCAATAACTTTCTGAGAAACGGTACTAGACCTTTTGGCACTTCAGAATGAGGATAGATTGATAGAAGACATGTTTCCTAGGGAATAGCTTTTTTAATGAATAATCAATAGATGAAGCCAAACTGATTCCCAGCAGTCTTTTCTCAGAGCAGACATTGGACTTGTCTTCACTGACATCCCAGTCCCAGCCATGACACCTCTTGGGGAACTCAGTGCAGAGTCATACAATACCAACTTTTTTCCCTCAATGTTTTTTAAAGTAGCTTCAGGTGGTGTACTGAAATAATTTCAGATACAAGCTGGAGTGATAATCCCGTCTATCACCTGAAGAAGTAGAATCCTGCACCCCCTGCTTCTCCCCTTGCAGTCCACAACCATGAGCAGCCTGTGAAATGCCCTGAGTGCTCTGCCAATGCATGGGCCACACTCACAGCTTCTGGACTACTGCTCCCTTTGCAAACGCTGCTTATCTTTGGATTCATAGATCTTATGACACCTGAATTCATTAACATATCAAGTTCTTGGATGTCTGAAAATAATTAAATGGTGTTATTAATTAAGTTTGTTCCTGACCTTGAGCAGGAAGGTGGAGGTCCAACTGAAATCTAAGTCACAGAATACGACCACAAAAATTCATAGAAATGACATACATAACACTTTCTAAATCAAATAAGAGCCATTGTGTCTACACAAGTAATTTCCATCATCCCAGCTCTGCAAAGTCATTTAAGCCCTCATTAACATAAGGAATAATTAGAAATTTTATTTACAGATATGGAAGTACAGGGTAGAAAGTATTTGTGATTTTTATGATGTCACTAAGAAATTTTCTGTAGAGTTCAGATTTTAATTATCTCAGCTGTGGAGCACAGGACTGATAAGGTCTTCTTGTCCTCCTGCAGATCCTCTTCAGACTAGGGAAGCTGTGATCACACATCTGTGTTCACATCAGTGTATCAAGTCTTTCCCAGGTCAGGAGTGCTTAGATCTATTGATCAGATTTAAGCCTTGCTGAAGAGAGGAACTGCCTGTTAAATTCAGATCTGGATCCAACCTGGAATTTCAGTTCTCAAGTATGTATCTGCCTGAGAGTTTCAAGCACAAATAACTCATACCATATGAGGAGACAACTGTATCTTCACTTTAACAAAACACAGCCAGAACTGAAAAGAAGGTTAACTTATTTCTGTTCATAAAACTTGCAGTGGACCCAGTTCTTTTCTTGAAGCATGACAGCAGAACTGAATGTCTAATTGATCAGGAAGAGATTTGGGTTTTTTCCTCCCCCTATTCTCTCAGGCTGCCAGAAAACAGCAGACTCAGGATGGAAGTAAGTTGGGTTTTATCTACAATCTTACAAATGTGTTACATTGAGCAATAAACAAACTTGAGAACATTTGTTTGTCAGACACTGGTTTCAGCCCTTTCTTATGACCAACACCGGCATGTTCTTCAGTTCAGTAGCTTCCTTTTCTACCTTCATGACCCAGGCAAGACATCATTATACTACAAAAGACTGTTGTGTTGTTTTGTTTTGTTTTTTAAAGTGAGCCCAAGATTACACAATGTCACTTTCTGCTGTAAAGTGCTCTGGGGGCAGCTAGGGAGAAATGGTTTATTGCAGCTTTATTAAAATATATTAAATAAATTGAAGACATGCTATCCAGCCAGCTGATTGAGGGAGAGACTCCCTGTAGATATTTTGTTTGTGTATTAAGAAAGTTGTCACAAGTAATTTGGACTGAAACGTGGAGTTATAAACTGCCAAATGTTGATTAATTAAGCCCATGTTTGGATTAGTTCTGCCAGATTGTTTCATTAGGAAAAATGACTGAAAATATGGAATAAAGCAACCAGGGGGAATCCAGGAAGAAATTACATGTAAGTGAAACCTCCAGCAAAGAGCAGGGGCTGGGACAGAGCTGTATGTGCCCTATGATGTTTTATGGTGCTCCTCGCTCCTCTGTGACTGGGGCAGAAGTAGGCACCAGGAGAGATGACTTGTGTTTGTTGTGGCAGTGACTGATTTCACTGCAGTCATTCTCAACAGCCGAGGAATGGAGCCCTTTCCTTGTCATGTGCTGTTTCAACTTTAAGGTAAACTGGCAACTTATTTTCATGCATAATATCAACTTAAAGGTGAGAAGAAAAATATGATCATAAAAGTAATGATTACATAGTTATTGTTTATTTTAATTTCAGATTTGCCTTCATATGGATATTTCCTGGTAGCATTGTGGAAGAAAATGGTTTGATACGGAGACCTCCTATATTGGGAAACCCTTTTCTCATTTTCTTAGACTCCTGTAATTGGCTTGTAAATGCACTGCCATGAGACTTCACTGAATTTAGCTGAATTCCAAAAACAGTGAAATAGTACATTAAAAAAATCTAGCACACCAAATTAAATGAAAAAAAAAAACTCTGTGACTTTTAGAGCTGAACTAAACTATTACCTATCTGAAGTAAAAAAAAGTCTCACTCTCTGAGCAGCCCTTTAAGAGAAAATTATCTTCCTCCAGGCCAATTAGCTTTAAGTATAGGGACAGAAAGGTGGGGACCTGGATTGTCCCAGGCAGAAATCTGTCCTGACTTGCCAGCCGTGGGGCAGGCAGAGACAGCAGCTGCCAGAGAACAGAGAACAAATTCAAATTTCAGGGAAGAAGAAAAGCAAGTGAGGCAGTAGTTGGGTGTAAGTGTGTCTGAGCTGGAGAAGGTGACACTGCAGCTGCCCAGCACACTGCCCACAGAGCTGTAAGATCTTGAAACAGAGCATCACATTGCTGAGCTACCGGCACCACAGTAGGCAGCTGGTGCTTGTACTGCATAAGTGATGTTATAATACAGAAAGTTAACTCACCACGCTTGTCATGATTCATAACACAAATCATTCTACCTGCTTCTAAATACATTTCACAGCCGTTGTCCTCCTGCTCAACCATGAGAGGCACAGCTGAAAGGATGGTGCTGAGTAAATTCCAGTACTGGCACTAAGCAACCAGAAGAAGGCAGGCCACCTGAATTCTGTCTGGCCTCATAACGTTGTCTACAGGCCTTGTTGATGGGTGAGATACATCAGAGGTTCTGAAAACTTTTAACTTTGTGAAAAATTAAGACAAAATAAATAACTGGGCTATTTGACTTTTTTTTTCATTAAAATTAAGGAAAAGAAAGACTTGTAAGCTATTCACTCTCTGAAAAAAAAACCAGCTTTTTTCAGGTAGTCAGTTCAGACAGCCAAAGTCCTTAGTCACTTTGGAGAATATAGGTTCCATTTCTCTTCCTTCCAAGCTTATTTTTGCTGCAGTTTAGAAGATCTAGATATTGAAAAATTAAAAGATGTTTTTGGCCTTAGTCTTGCATAGTGTTATCTCTATATATCAAAATCCCCATCTAGACTACAGTAGGCTAATAGGACTTTTGCCTCATTAAGTCCATTGTCAGGTGCATTGTCATCCATCAGTCTTGCGTGTAGAAGAATCACATAGAGTTCAGGAGCATTTACAGAGGTTGGAAAAATAAAATACACCTGCAACCTCATCTCTGAAAAGAGAAACATGAGATTAAAACCAGCAAAACAAACCAACATACCATTATTCTTTTTCTTGGCTAACACAAATTCCTTCCATTTAGCAGATGTGGAAAATCAAAGTGAATGGACAGAGAAATTTTTCATACGCTCGTTTGCTCTGCTCACATATGTCACACTGCTCCTATGCTGGGCATAACCCTCCAATGTTATTCCTGTACAAATATGTCACAAAGATCCACATTTATCTCTGAGGTTGCTCTGGGAGAACTACCTGTAGTCTGTAAAATTACCCTAGTAATTAACTAAGCTAATTCATCTCAGCCCCTAAGTGGAAAATATGTTAATGTTTCAAAGGTAACAAAAAATATTGCATGTCTCTCTATTAATTTCTCATCCCCCTGCTCACCTCCGTCCCTGTCATTTCCCACTTCTCTGAGTATTCATGCTCCAAGCTTTCAGTCCCAGGCCACCCATCTCCTCCACCTCCCTCCAGCCTGGGCTCTTCTCAGTTACTTTTCATTGTGGCAAATCAGTAGGAGTGGGTTAAAAAGTGTTACAGGAGATGGTCTTACATGTCAGGTGATATAACTGCTCAACCTCAAAGATCTCATCCTCCAAGCTTAGGAGCGTTGCATCCCAACAAAGAAGAAGGCAGGCAAAAACAGCAGGAGGCCTGCATGGATGGACAGAAATCTTCTGAACAAACTAAAGATCAAAAAGGAGCTTACAGAGGGTGGAAGGAAGGATGGGTTACCTGAGAGGAATACAGAGAAATTGCCTGAGTGGCCAGGGATCAGGTTAGGAAAGCCAAGGCCCTGAAAAAAATAATTTTGGCCAGAGATATCATAGGCAACAAAAAGTTTCTACAGATATGTCAGGGAGAAAAAGAAAAATAGGGGAAAATGTGGGCCCTCTCTGGAAGGCAACAGGAGACCGGGTCACCTTGGACATTGAGAAGGCTGAGGTGCTCAATGACTTTTTTTGCCTCAGTCTTCACTGGTAAGGGCTCGTGCTACACTGTCCAAGTCCTAGAAAGCCAAGGAAGGGCTGATGAGGGAGCTGGTCCTGAGGGAACTGGTATATGAAGTTGCAAAACCACTATCCATCATATCTGAGAAGTCATGGCAGTCTGGCAAAGTTCCTGCAGACTGGGAAAAGGGGAACATTGCCCCCATTTTTTAAAAGGGTAACAAGGAAGAACCGGGCAACTACAGGCTGGTCAGTCTCACCTCAGTGCCAGGCAAGATCATGGAGCAGATACTCCTAGAAACTATAATAAGGCACATGGAAAACAAGAAGGTGATTGGTGACAGCCAGCATGGCTTCACCAAGGGCAAATTGTGCCTGACCCATCTGGTGGCCTTTTATGATGGGGTTACAACATTGGTGGATAAGGCTAAAGCGACTGGTGTTGTCTATGTGGACTTCTGCAAGGCATTTGACACTGTCCCACATGACATCCTTGTCTCTAAATTGGAAAAATATGGGTTTGATGGATGGACCACTCAGTCATAGAATCAT
>NW_010296731.1:0-580 GCF_000700745.2 Antrostomus carolinensis | reverse complement strand
CCTTAGGGCAGTGAGGAAGGCACATAGCAAGCTCACCACCCTGGACTTCAGTCCTTAGGGCAGTGAGGAAGGCACATAGCAAGCTCACCACCCTGGACTTCAGTAGAGCAGACATTGACCTCTTCAGGGATCTGCTTGGTCAGGTACCATGGGATACATTCCTGGAAGGAAGAGGGGCTCAGGACAGCTGACTAATACTCAAGGACATCCTCCACCAAGCTCAGAAGTGTTGCATCCCAACAAAGAGGAAGGCAGGCAAAAACAGCAGGAGGCCTACATGGATGGACAAGAAGCTCCTGAAGAAACTTAGGATCAAAAAAGAAGCCTGCAGAGGGTGGAAGGAAGGATAGATTATCTGGGAGGAATACAGAGAAATTACCTGAGTGGCCAGGGATCAGGTAAGGATAGCCAAGGCCCCGACAGAATTAAATTTGGCCAGAGATGTCAAGGGCAACAAAAAAGCTTCTACAGGTACATCAGGGACAAAAAGGAAAACTACGGAAAATGTGGGCCCTTTCTAGAAAGCAACAGGAGACCTGGTCACCTGGAACATTGAGAAGTCTGAGGTGCTCAATGACTT
>NW_010296730.1:59540-63527 GCF_000700745.2 Antrostomus carolinensis | reverse complement strand
CCCCGCCCGGCCTGCGGCCTCCCCACGCTCGCCCGGCGCGGGGTTGCGGGCTGTCCCGGTCTCTCTCCTCGGGTCCCCCTGCGGCACAGGGAAGCTTACACCTTCTGCCTGGCTAACGTGTGATTTACCGTCACTCTTCTCACCAGCGAGAGCCTCGTTCCCCCGGGGCAGTTACAGTAGGTGTTTTTCTGTATCAGCGCCAACAGGACACTGGAGCTTGCTTCTCTTTGACCCTGTGCATGTGTCATGATCACATATTTTTAGTCTGTGGAACATTATTAAGAAATACTTCAGATTATTGTATTTACACAGACTTTAAAAAGTTGGGGGGGGGGGGTTGGTTTTGGTTTTTGGTTTTGTTTTTTACTTTTGTATGTCCATACATCAATCCTTGCAATTGGAAAAGACCTAGCATGTTTTATTAGGTACTATGTATGCTCATGTTTCAGATTTTATGAACTTCATCTTGTCTATTGAACCTCAGCAGAGAGGTGGTTCTCTGGTGAAAAGTACGAATATTGTAATCACAGCAGAATGCCTTACAAATAAAAGATGCAAGATGATTATTTTTTTTCTACTTGTAGATGCTTGGCAGCTATAAAAATTCTCCTTCCAAGTCTCTCTCTTTCTATGGCAGACTGAAACTTTTTCAAAATGTATATGGCCAGTCCATTAAAAAGATTAAAGACCTAGAAATGACTTTGCTGAAGTCTACAAAAATGTGAAACCACATATTATTCTCCATGGGCTTCCAAAGTGTTTGTTCAAGTGCCCTCATAAAGCATTTTTGTGGTTGTCATATTTTTCTGTCTTGGGCTTAAATTGACAGAGACAAATTCCTACTGTCCACCTCTTGGTGCTCTAGTGTTTCTGAGCTGCTGTTCATTTGGAAGCCAGATTTTCTTTCTTGCAAACAGAATAATCATTCAGCACCACTTTTTCCTCTATTCATCCCTTCCAGGGAGAGAGCTCTGTGCAGAGAAAACATACTCAAGGCCACAGCTGTGGACGTTACAGCATTCTCAGAATTGATACTTCTTCTTGTATTGGTTTTCCACATCAAAAGTTTCCTTAAACTTTTACTATTTATATTTTACTTTTGAGCTCTGTTTAATGGCAGACCTGGCTGATACTCATGCTTATTTAATACATATACTTCTCTTTGCCTGACTTACCTTGGCTTAGTAAAAAAGTGAGCTTATTAAGTAGTAAAAAAAAATAATCAGATTTCTCTGTGGAATGATGTACCGAATCATGGGATTTCTGTGGCTGATGTCAAACTCTCATCTAATGGAATTCAGTGGCTGACAAGCTTGATGATAAGTGAAGTAAGCTGGGACAGACTGCAACGCATTCTACATGGATGCAGATTGTTCAGCGTTAGGTAAATGCAAGGTGTCTAAACCAGGTATCACTGTGCATGATGTATAACTTTTTTACAAGGTTACAGTAGCAATTCTAAAGATTTTGCATCAGCTTTATATCTTAAGTTTGTAATCAATATCAAACTTTGGGATAAGCAGAAAGCTTGAAATATTTTTGGATGCTTGTATTCCGTAGCTTATTTTAGATGACTTACCTAGTATATCTTAATTTGATCCCAAAGTACTTTGAAACTTTGTTACTGAAGTTACGTGCCTTCAGTGGCAGGCAGATATCATTATGTCCCTTTTACAAGTGAGTAAACTCAAAACTGTAGCGGTGAAGGAAGGGTTGTTCAAGTCAGTGGCAAACCTAAGATCTGCTGCAGGTCTGCTGTTCACATAGAGTGGGTTTATTTTGCATCATGAGGTCAAATATTCAAAACCGACAGAAATAAACAGACAAGCAGTATTGATTGGTATTTAATATTCTGTCACATTACAACACCAGTAATCAGCCATTTAAAAATTAGCTTTTAAGATAAAAGTGGCTGTGCTTGTAATAACAAAGATGAAATACACCAAATTGTTTTTGTTGTGCAAAACCCAAAGCTGGGTCATTAAACAATTCTGGGTCTTTATAACTGAGCTTTTCTAAATAAGCTTTTTGATCACTGAAACTAGTTACTTGTGAGAAAAAGATTTCTATTGTACAGATAATGTGCCTCTTGAAGTTTGTAGCAGTCTACCTGTATTGCTTCATGTCTAAAGAACATTAATTATAGCATAACTAACTCCCTTATAGTGCAGGCTCTCATAGCCAGTCAGATTTTACTAAACAAGCAGAACTGCGCTATATATACTGCAGTGAGCTTAAAGACATGATACTATGTGAACAAATTTATTCTGATAAATTTTAGTGAGCTTTACAATTCATTACAATTCATTTAGAAAGGTGTGTGTGTTACTTTAAACATCAGTCTTAAACATTGCTTTAATTCACTTAAAATTCCAGTTTTAGAAAAAGGGATAGAGTATGGGAACTAACATGATTTGGATGATTCCTAAGTTTTATAAAATCAATGGAGCACATATTTGTACAAATATGTCCAGTATGTGAATATCTATTTGTGTACTCTTGTGTATTTATTTATAGTTTCTATTCAAATAAAATTTATAGTTTAAAAAATCGGATCTTTAAGCTAGTGCAGTAAATGTGGAGCCCAGCCACTTGTGCAGGATTTTGTGCATATTTTGCTGCTCTAACCTGAAGGGTGGGGGGAAATATGTAAGACAGAAACATTCATTTAAGTACATGTGGAGAGCTCTAGCAGCAATTATAATGAATTGAAACATTTTCTTGACAGTCTGTTAAATTCTTCAGCAGGGAATTTGTTTCCGAACTCTGCTTTTCTCCCAAAATGTCTTTTGGACTGGGTTTCTCCAGAGTTTCTGAGGATTGGAAATGACTTCTCAGTTTTCAGATCTACCCTACCTTTTTTCTTTCTTTTTTTTCTCCTGGGTAGCCTTCTTGCCTGAAGCAGCAGACCTATTTCATTCTACAGAGCACAGTTGTTTCTCCAAACAGAAGAGTTGATCATTCTCCCTGTGTCCTGTTTCCTGCTTCCCTCTGTAGATTTCAGTTTACCTCTTTTTTTTTAACTAGCTATCTGCTATACTTTGTCAAGCCATATGATCAGCACTGCTGTGATGAAATGTCCCCAGAGCACATAATATATCAATATCCTTTGACCATAGATTCTCTAGCTGACATTTTCATAGGCACAAGTGATGTGTCCCGCCCAAGTAATCTTTAAAAAAATATTTGCTTTCAATTGTCCATTACTATTCAATATACAAAATCTATTCATTGATTACTGTCCTGGTTTTGCTAGGGTAGAGTTAATTATTTTCTGAGTCAACTGATTCAGTTGCCCTAGCAGACCTACTATTACCTAGGAAGTCTTCCCGGTTGTGATTTTGGTCAGTGTCTCCAATGCAGTGGCCTGCATTTAGCTGCAAGTACACTTTTTCATGCTCCCTAGGTCTTGGTCTTTACCTGCCCTACATTGACTTTTGGTCTCCCCACAGATTCATATCTCAATAAAATTGTTAGCTGGAAAACTCTGTCAAAGCAATGGAAATTCCAGAGGGTTCAAAAGGATTCCAAGTCTTGAGGTTCCCTAGGCCTTGACAGGGCCTCTGTTGTCCCCAATGCCAATGTTGCGTGTGTGCTGTTGTACGGTACTCTGTCACTGAACACTTTATGAAGGGGTTTAGCTCTCAAACCTAGTTAGGTTTTTTTTGTCCATGCTACTTCTCAGGCTGTTCCAAACCTTCACACCATTAATGGTTAAAATACTCTGTGTAATTTCTGGTTGATGTTTATCTGTGCCTATTTTGTATCCAGTTACTGTGTTAACTCTATTCTCTATTTTAAATGTTTTTTCTCTTCAGTCTACTGTTTATCCCCAGTATGACTGTGATTTCAGTGAGCTGTAGTGTTGTCTTCTTTTGGATGATACCTCGCATGTAGGAGACTTTCTCTATGGTGTATAGAGGATGTGACTGGGTGGATGTGATTTTTCCTCAAGACGTGTTCACTGGAACCTGTTGCTTCTGGGTT
>NW_010296730.1:43947-59516 GCF_000700745.2 Antrostomus carolinensis | reverse complement strand
GCTGAACAGGATTTGCCTCTTGGTGCATTTTTTTCTACTGTCTTTTGTAGTATTTGCATAACTGTTCTTCAGTTATTTTAATAATTGGTCTCATACAGTTGTTGTCACGTTTCTTAAACTCTTTGTGCAGAAGATAAATGGTCACAACTTTCAGCTGTACTTTTTCCTGCTGTGAAACTTCATAACGTTGTTGATAGACTTCTTGCTCAAGGCAACATACATCTACCATGGCAAAGTATCTTTCTTGTCAGAGTCTGCCTTGAGAAGGTGATTTCAGGTTTCTGCTCGTGTTGGAAATTTGTACTGTATCAGCAGCAGTTCTGCTTGGATCCCAGTTGAGAAGGCCTGTGCAGTTCTAGTGATGTAAGTCTGTCATACATCGATGTACTTGCAGTCCTTTTCCTAATGTCAGTAATCATCCCAGATAAACAAGGAGGTGGTCAGGGTAATCTGCAAAGTGGGCTGTTATTCTTGATTACCCCAGTGACAGCACCTCACTGGGTTTTAAGCATGATACAATCTCAAAATAAGATAAACCATTCCTACCTCAACCACAGGTATATTTGGCCCCACAGCAAGGGGCATATGCATATATTCTGCATATGTGCCTTTGGAAACACAGACTAAGTGTCCTTTCTGAACCCCACTGCTCATCTAAGGGCTGCTTAGCTGAAGCAAGCTTCTGGAAAATGTACAGCCAGACACTCTAGCAAGGCATCCCCTGATCTAGGGCTGATATGCTGCTCATCACAGTTTGTGTCATAGTTCCTAACATTTGTCTGTGTACAGCGGATGGAAATACTCAATACAGTAGCTGTGAAAATACTCTCACTGATATACCTAGGTTTTGGTATTTCCATTGGTATTCTGTGACATCTGTCTTTGTCTCACACAGTCTGTTGCTGCAGACAGAAAAGCACATAGTATCGTACAGATCATTTCTAAACTGTTAACTAAAAGCCCTTTTCTGAACTAGGGATTCCAATTTTGTAGAAACAACAGGATAGTGAATTTCTTACTTTGGCAAATGTTTGAGACTCTTGTGTCTATCCCATGCAATTCTGTCTTTGTGCTGCAGGTGCAGTAACGTCCCTAAGCCAAAATTTAAACTACTCATGGTGTTTGCAGCAATACACTGAAGTTTAAAATGATAGCTCATTGCATTTACAATGAATCAGATACAGTATAGATAAACCACTGATTATCATCTTCAGTAATTTTGTGGGTGTGAGGCCAAGTTTCTTCTTATACCTCTTTTTTAGATCCGTTTTTAAAGGGTTTTAAACAAATCTTAGCAATTGGAAAAACATATAGAAAATTTATCTCCTCATCACTCTCATTTGAATAATAATGATCATTTCTCCAGGCTTGACTTGATATTCTTACAATTTTTAATCTTGTTCACCTGTTTTATCTTTCTTTTTCTTAAGAAGCTGGTCTCACTCATTGGATTTTAATTTGACTGTAATCTTTCAAATATCTTCTGTGTTCTTCTCATGCCCTTCAAAAATGAATCTAAATATTGTGACAGGGCTGTTGGGCCAGGGCTGCTCTGAATCAGTCAGCCTGGAAACAGCACAGGGCATTTCAGACTTCTCATTTCCCAGCTCTTGGTCCAGTATTTCACACTGAAGTCTCCTCTTGTCTGCAGGGATAAGTAAGTATGGGGCTTCTGGGTGTTTTTTTAAATGGAACAATGATCCCATTTCTTTTAAGAGCTCCATGGTGTCCCATCAACCCACTCAGCAATTCTTTATCAGTGATGTTGTATGAGAGTAAATGAACACTGCTGGGTGTCCTTTGGTTTCTGAAATTTGGGTGTCTTGATGCCTGCACAACTCTAGTGGGCTCAGGCTTGTGCTGTCTGTCCATCTCACTGCTGCATAACAGTGATGCCACTGAACAAGGCAGTTTAAGTGACTTCTTCCTGATTGATGAGTCTTCTAATTGCGATAGAAGGTGAATTCCTTCCCTCAAGGAAGGGTCATCCTCTGGGATCTTGCAAATATTGTCTCATTTCAGGATGAATATTATCAGTACATCCATAAAAAGTACTGTTATTGCTTGCAAGAAGGTGCTCTGGAAAGTTGGTTTGGTCAAATCCACTAATAATATCTACTAATAATATCCCACTACGTACCTGTCAGAGGAACAAAGGTTTTTCTGAATAGCTCTATGTTGATGTGTTTGAGTTTCCCCCCCACAAAACCACCACATATATCTGCACCCTTTGTCTACCTGTTCTGAAAAGCTACAGGAAGATGGAATGTGAACCTTTTTTCTACATATTTTTTCATCCTTTGTTCATAGCCTTATTCTAATTTTGTTATTTTCTGTATAACCATTTCATGACTTGATCTCAGTTTAGCACTTGAGGCTTTGACTGGTTGTCTAGTAATGTTGAAGTCTGTAGTGAAGAGGTCTGAGGTACTGAAGCTGCTGTGCCTTCTAGTTTAATAGTTACAATACCTTAACAGACAGCATTCATATCATGGGTTGAGCTTCATGTCACCCTCCCATAATGGCTGTGGTCTAGATGAGATCTGTTGCTGCAAGTCTGTGATGCTGATTTTGTCCTATTGGCTTACAGCAATCTGAGCCTATCTGAGCACAGACGGAGACAGAGATATTCTGCCACCTCCCAACTTTGTGGTGATTTTTATTTCAGGGTCAAATCTTCCTTCCTAGTTTTATTCACACAGATTACAGCTTTACTCTGGGTGAGCCATTGTGCTGATATAACTGAAAGCAGCTTCCAGAATGAAGCAGGACATGTTGTCAAAAAATAGGGGAGGGACAATGTAAACTAGCTTCTTTGATTTAAGCTAGTAACTATTTTTTTTTCTCTCTCTCTCTGTAAACCCTTCTCATTTGATTGCATAACTTGATGCATCTTTTTTCATTTAGGCTGATAGAAATGTTTCCTATAATCCAGTTCTGAGGTCTTCTACATCTGTGCTTTTTTTTTTTTTTTTTTTTAAATTGTCTATTTAGAACTCAATTCCCAGCTTGCCTTTTTGCCAAATTACTTTAAGGAACCAAGTTTCTTAGGGGATGGAGAGGAAGTACCAAGCAAGAAAATACTTCTGAGCACATTCTGTAATAAACCAGAATTTTATCACAGTCTAAGTGAATTAACAGCTTATGATAACTTTCTTTTCTACTTCATGCTTCTTCTGCTCCTTGAATAGGGCTTTTGTTTTGGCCTGGGTTGAGCCTTGATTTTATTTATTTATTTATTTATTTATTTATTCAGATTGCTTTATTTTTCTGACATTGTTCACCAGTTTATCCAATAAAACCAGAATATCCCTTCGTTGGGATGACATGACCTGTTTAACTGCTCACAGCGCCATCAGTCCCCATGTGTCAGACACCCTGTTGTTTTCTTCTCTCCTTTTTCTCCTCTACCCTGTCCTACCTCTCAGAGCTACTTTCTGACAGCCCATAACACTGCTTCAATGAACAGCTCCCCCGGTGGTCCAGTTTGGAAATCTTCCATTTTTACAAGTTCTTTTTATTTTTTATTATTATTATTTTCCTCCAAAAATGCTTCTTGAATACAAATATAACTGTATTTTGCATAAACAAATACCATGCTGCTAGAAAAATGGCCTCATTCTTCAGAAGCATTACATGTAATTCCCAATTTGGAAAAAAAAATACGGCTTTTTGTAAGGACACTTCTCTAAATAGTTGATAAGCTCCTTGTCTGCTGGATGGTCTATAGGTACTCTGAGAAGTTATAAATATATATAAAATTTCATCAGTCTCAACAGCTGCTAAGCTGCAGAACCCAGGTGGTTCTCCTGTGGTGATGTAAACTTAGTATTTAGAAGGAACTTCTTTTCCCCAAATGTACAGTGTAAATTATCTGCCAGGAAAATTACAATAAAATGAAGGCACATAAATAGAATGTTCTAAGCTCAATATGTAAGAGTCTGTCCTTCTTTTGTCTTCATTCTTTGTACATCTGTCAGACATTGTCCAATTTTCCTTGTTTACCCACCTGTCACCTTTACTTCTGGTACAGTCTCCTTTCCTTGCCATCTTGGTTACGTTGTTTTGTATATTCTGTTACTCACCTGTCTCTTAACCTTGTCATTTCCCTGCTCCAAATCCTACTTCTCTTTCTTTTGTCCTCTCCTAGTGTGTTTTCACCTGTTTCTTTTTTATTTTACTCAGTTTTCCTTCCCTTGTCCTCTCTCAGGGGCTTATTGCAGTTATGCCAGTATTATTTGAAAAGGCAGTGTCCCACAGCTAAGACCTCTGGGACTGGAGAGCTGGTAGCTGCAAGCTCTGAGGATCCCTTACCTGTCCTTTCCCTTGAGTTCTGTCTTCAAGTCAAAACAACTCCTACCAGCTCTCAGAGTTTTCCTTTTTTCTTCCTTTCTCTCCACCTCTTTTCTGGCCCCCACCACCAGCTCAGAGTTCACCTGTCCCTCAGCACATTCCCTGCTGTTCCCACCCCGGCAGACCCGTGGCTCTTTCCTCAGGTGGCTGGCTGGAAAGACATCTTTGCATGGCTCTCTGCCATCATTTGTCAGCTCCTGTTGGATTATGGGGGCTGTCTTCATGTGTGTACATCACACTACCAAAATACACGTTCTTTGATCTGAGGCTGAACATAAACTGATGCATGATGTCATCAGCGAGCCTCTAGCTGGATGATGACAGAGGAGTTGGGGAATGTAACCTTCTGCTACTTCCCTAACCCTTGCCCCAATAAACTCTGCTAATGTGGCTTTTGTCTCCTGTGCGTTTGAGGCAGGTAGCATCCGCTCTGATGCTGTTAGGAAACTGTGGAGGTAATGGGAATCATGGATAGTGGATACAGTCTCTGTAGCTGTTGAAAAGATGGTGGATATAGTCTCTGTATCCATGGCACTAGTTCAACCCTGTTCTAGACCAGGACAGCAGGAGCCTTAACTGCAGGGCAAGTTTGACCAAGCCTCAGGGAGCCCTGGGATGTAGGAAGTATGGCAGGAAGTTGTAGGAAAAATGTGTTTACAGTCTGGTCAAAAATGAAGTAATCATCCCTCAATACACTGATTTAGGAAGTTCCTGTTTGCTTGATCATGCCTTTTTAAAAAAATTTTTTGTACAGGGGCAATTGATGTGGGACTCTACTGGGAAGACTATAACTGAAATAATTCCCCAAAAAGTGGAAGGAAAAACAAAGGATTACAGCATGGCCCTATAAGCAGTTCTATACTGAAAAGGCAATGAACTGGGGTATAAAGGCTGAAACACATGGCAGGGAGAAGGTGGTAGTGGATGAGGTCAATAGATTTCCTAATCTGATTTAGTTTCTAGAGCCATTGTGCTGTGAAACTACAGCCTAAGGATGAAAAAAACACCAACCAAGAAGCACATTTTGGAAACTTTAGTTACCTAAATTTCAGCAGATGCTTGCCGAGCTTGTGAATTTATTTGATTGTGATTTTTTAAAACTTATTTTTTAAATTACTATTTTTTTTGTTTGATGAAATTTCAGCTGTAATTTGTCCATCTTTTTCTGTCCCAAGAAAACTACTGAAACATAACTATCTGCCTCCTTACAGGTAGTAAAATCTGAGAACATTAAATCTGTTCAAGTAGTTGGGGGAGATTTTTTAAACATAGTAAAGCAGTGAATTTTCCATGTAATCACTTCAGAAAAAGCCAACTTTCTGGGGTTTTTTCTTTGTTTTAGTGTATATATTTGTTTTAAATTTCAGCTGCAAAAAAAGGCCTGTGTTAAAGCAAATGAAAAAACTTCCTTTTGTGAAAAATTCTAGCCCATGTTTGTCTGAGTTTTAACAAACTGAAGATAGAGTCTGACAGACCCCTTTGAAATTTTGGGACTTTTCTATGCATTTAATATGCTCAGCAAAAGGAATACACTTACATTACTGTGAAGATTTGTTTTGTTCAAATACCTTGATCCATCAGAGTACTTGAGCATATGCTTAATCTTAAGGAGCTGTTACCCTTTAAAGTGATTCTGTTTAAGTGCTTTATCAAATTGAAGATATTATCTTATTTTACTTTATAGTGCTCCTTCTCTGGAGTTGTAGAAGATCACAGTTTTTCCTTCAGTGATCAAGGATTAGAATAAAAAAAAGAGCTGGATCATTTAATAAGCTGATGTAAGCCTTCATCTTGCAAGTGCTTTAGACCCGAACTTGGTGGTTAACACATGAGCATTTTCTTTGGTGCAGTAGGCCCCAGAGATAACATATCAAATTCAAGACCACACTTTCACAACTGTTTATGATGTTTTACAGTACAGCCACCAAAGACCAAATCAGAAATGTTAAATAATTGAAATGACTTTCAGATCATTCTGATTTCTGATTCCTATAGTCAATTTGTTAAGCAGATGAGCTATTAGCTCAGAGAATATAAAAGCCAATTTTAATTTACTCTCTCAGCTTGAGATTGCTGAACTCTGCATACCATTGTTCTCATGCCTTAGTCTGCATGGTCACTCCGTATGTTTAACACTGTCAGTCCTGATGTTTAACAAGGCATCATGCTCACAGAACATCAAAAAATTAACTGGGGGGGAAAAAAAAAGAGGGGTGCATAATACTGATTTGGTGATTATGAATGTTCTCTGTGGGGAGGATGTTGCTGCAGAATGGGCTTCAGAGACCAGAGAATGGGAACCTCTGCAGGACCAGTTATTTGTTGGACATATCATTGATGAAAATACTACAGGACATAACTGCTGTGTGTTCTAATTCTTGCTGTTGTCAGAGGGAAATTGCACTGAAGTGCTTTTGTTCTGATTTCATTATCTAGAAGCAGAGGCTACATTCAAGAATTTCAGGCAAGTTTTCTCCCTGTTAGAGTGAAAAAGTGGTTGAAGTAAGTGGGTATTTGCTTTGCTGAATAAGGAGTGTAGGTAATGCATATCTAAACTTTTGGCAGCACGTATGTAGGAGGAATTTTATATCTGACTTCACAGCTCTACAGAGATGTGTCTTTACTGAGTAGAGTTGTGCCTTTATTCTTTTTGCGGTTTTCTGTTTGCTGAACGTTCTTGGAAAAGGATTCCATGAAAACTGTGACTTGGAGACGTGCTTATATTTTTATCTAACTACCAAGAACCAAAGTCGGACTTTATTTAGAATTTTCCATTTTTCTGATGCATTCCAACCTGTCTAAAGATGAATATGATCAAAGTTTGTCTTTCCATGTCCTTTCCCCCCATGTGCCACTTTTCTCTTAAACCAGCCCAATTATTGCTTGCACAATGGTACAGTTGATGAGATCCTTAATACTGGTCTTGATGTACCTCACCCTGGAGAGGCAGTTGCTGATTGCTCCTACTTCTGACTGCAGTAGGATTTTGCCAAGGGCACTCGTAGCAGCTTTGTCTGCATGGGCACACTGGGGAAGGGCAGTCTCACTTGGCCTGTGTTGCAGACTGACCCAAAGCCATGAGACTGCCTCACTGGAGGGGCTAACGGGGAGCTATGTGGCTACTAGAGGGCAGACACAAGTGGACCCCTGTGGCTTTTGCTTGGCTTGAATTCCTAGGGAAGTGAAACTACCTCTGTTCAGACTGGAGTACGTAGACATATTCAGAGTGCAAGGAATAAATGACGGAAGGAGGGCTTCCAGAATTGTTCTGACCTATGACTGTTTTGACTTGTAAGAGTGAGCCAGGGAATGAGTGTAAGGCACGAATAGACAAATTCATCCTGTTTTCCTGAAATAAAACCCTGAAGACTAGAATGGTCTGGTTGGGTATAGTCTGTTTCATTAGGTATAGACTGTTTCACTATGTGAAAATGGAAGCAGCTTATTCTGTATACAGTTTTACATCTAAGGAGATTGTGGCTTCAGAATGGAAGAAATTTTCTATTACGGTTCTCTCAAAAGCTTTAACAATGAAAACAACCCCCTAAAATTGTTTATAGTATGATTAACCACTCCAGTTGACTAGGAAACAAACTTTTTTGTGATATAGATAAAATCCAAGATTTTATCACTTAAGTTTTATATTAACAGTCACTTCTAAACTTATATAAAAATGATTTATCTTCTTTATACTTCTGGCACTTACATCCTTTCACTGTTCCTGTTTTGAAACCTTTTAAAAATTTTTTTTTTAAGGAAGTGTGAGAACTGCATTAAAAAAAAAAAATCCGTTTTCTGCATCACATGTCTTATGAAGCAAAACCTAAAGGCTTTAGCAATTATTCTAAATAGGGAATACAGACAGATCTGGTCAGGATAGCAGCAGCGATTGCATCCATTTTCTAGAATAGCTTATTGACGTAATTTACTTCGAGTTAATACCAAAGTTTCCAGCACACATGTCTGAGTGCTTTCCATGGACTTGGTTGCACAAAGTGAGTGCATGTGCATATATAAATACCTGTGTGTACCCTCATTCCTTCAGAAAACCCTTATTGTAGTATATCATTAGAACATATTTAAGTATCCCAAAGAATTCCAAATTTGTGGAATACATTCCTGTACTGCTTATTCTGAAATGCTTTTACTTTTTGCCATAAATATTGATGTTATGATTAGGCAATGGTGGTAATTTTTAGGTGTCATTAAGATAAGTATTTTGGTGATCTTTATTGAAGGTAACAGGCAGTTGCTATAGCTACTCCACAATGGGAAGACAGCATCAATCCTTAGCCTGATTAGGATTACATGATATAATTGCCTGAATTAGCAAGAGGCTGGATGCAAGGGATGGAGGCCTGAAAGGGACGCTTTCTGGAAGGACTGGTGTGTTTCTGTTAATGTTGCCATTCATTGAGGAGAGTCCCAGTGTTTGTAATTGTGAGGCCACCTGAATGATCCTGTTTGCACACAGCATATTCTGTAGGTGTTGTGTTTAATGAAAAGGACAGCCTGGTGTCTTGATCATGTTAGCTGATCTATATAGGCAATATTTGTGTGCTCATGGGGGGTTCTGAAGAGTACAGAAAACGTAGGAGAGGTGTGCTGTTTGGGTGTGAGTGTTGCAGAGGGTCCTGCTAGGTGAGGGCTCTACCACAGTTGGGCAGGGTTATGTGTGAGTATGTGTCATTCCCTCAGAAATACAGATCTTAAAGCTTGCTCAGCTGCTTTTGCTTGAACTTGCTAAAATAACTTGATCTCAAAGATGAGACCAAGCATGAAGAATTTCAGTCTTTGAAGGCTGTGAAAATGGGAAGTGGAAGGTGAGGTGGGAATGTTTTGAAAGGTGGTTTATATTAAGTAATACAAATTGTCGTATCCTTCTACCTTTACCTGTCATAAGTACACACACAACATATGCACTTAAGACCATTATGGCAAGTATGAATGCAAATATCAAAAGGGGGAATTATGCTACTGGGAAGTTTACTACATATTTTTATTACTCAGCTATATAAAATTAAGGGAGAAAAGCCATAATAGGAGCAAACTTTATAGTATTTATAAAATTACAGAATTTGTATTTTATATTCTGTTTTGTAAATTATGCACGGTAAGCTGTAACATACAAACATAACAATGTTATGTTCCACTGAAAATCTAATTTACCAATGGATTCTTCTTTAGTAAACTTTATGATCAACAAGGAAGTATAAAACTGAAGGGAAATACATGTCTTCTGGTCTGAATTAGTCACTGACATGGTCTTTTCTATTATAGTATTTGAAGCGGGGGAGTGCTTTAAATGCTTCAAACCATTTAACCTTAATTGCTCAGTTTTAATAGACATTTGCTAACTAAAGGAACCAAATTATAGCTTGAATTAGGGCTTACTAATCTTAATTAAAAGCTCTACTTTATAATTGGAAACAGCCTATGTTTAAAACAGTAAGCCTTTCTTAAATGGCTTATTTTAAAATGCTAAGGCCCTTTTGATAATAATTGTTTAGTCTGAATATGGGTAACCATTATTATCCTTATATTGCACTTAATTAAAAATATCTCCTCCATGTGGTTTTGTGCCTTCTGCTGGCTGTAAAATTGCTTGACTGGTGGGGGGTGGGATTACTTTACTTTTCCTGTGGTAATCTGAAAACGTGTTGCTGCCCTTTGTTTTAAAAGTTTTCTGGGGTCACAAGTTACAAAATTAGCATGTGAATTAATACAAATATTAGCTTCCTGTATTTCTCTGTCCTCAAGTGAATGCTTGTCAGTCACTTCATTTAATTGGTGTACTAGGCATATAAACGCAATCATTAATAATACATCCTATAATTCATTTAGTTGAACATTTAAATTGTGCTCAGACAGTTGATTATGGGCTTCACATTGCAATCCTTCCTGAGACCTAATCCAGTAAAAAATAAAATCTGTTCTATTGGGAGGGAGGTCCTGGATCTATCTATTGAGCATTTGGTATACTGGTATAGTTTCTGTTCATTTCAGGGGTATCTGAAGAGGACAAAGGGTGGATTTCATTTGTCCAAATATGGATCTCAGTAGTACAGATCAGTACACCGAAGCAGTTCGCCTTGCTTTCCCTTTGTTGTTGATGGAGAGAAGTAGGAAGTTCCTTAATACAGTTCACCTTGTATTAATTGAGACAAAAATGAGTCAGATAAATCATGTCCTGAAAATAACACTCTGACACAGATGTGGACATCTACAGTGTAGGTGTGTGAAGCTGGATGAGGTGCTATCTGGGCCAGAGTGCCTGCAGCTGTGAGATTCAAAGTCTATTGAAATTAAGGGAAAGTATTATGTACTTAATTGTGCTTTGAATTTAACAAGGACAGAGGATTTTTAAGCTGCAGTATTATCGTTTGGTCATTATGAAACTCATTTTCCTAGTTGGAGTCTTACATTTTTTATTCTTTAATTTAAAATAGGCCTTCACCTTTCCAGCACAGACAGATAGGGTTGTTTTTTTTTTAAAAAAAAAAAAAGGCAACCAAAACAAATCCCCCATAACTTCATTTTAGGAAAAGGTTGATTTTTTAAAAATTGTGTTTTCTTAGAACTCAGCCTTAAAATTTTTCTTGGTGCATCCTACTCAGGGAGCACTGCTAGACCATGTGATCATGCTTCTGTTTAAATTGCTTTGCTTTTCATTCCAGTAGCTGAGTTTTCTGCTTGCGTAAGCTAGACGCAAATTAAGAGTCCTTTACACTAAGCCTCCTAGACCTTTATTTACACTTAGAAGTAACTTCTAAGATAAGTCATTTATGCCAGTTATGGAGGTGGACAGACTGACCTTCTTGAATGTCAATCTCATTTGCTTAATTATCAGATCCTTGCAATACCCCTTAAGCATTTTTTAGAATTTCTTCTTATTGTCCAATTTGTTGTATGTTCTGTGTTGATGGAGTATACAAAGATTGTTAAATTCTACCCATTACAGGAAGGTACAATCAGGGCTCTTTACAGTGGGTTCAAAAAACTCTGATCCCTACCTGTGCCACATACCTATGTGTACTTCTCTTTTAATATCAGAAGTGTGCAGGCTGGCCAGACCAAGTTTGGCTAGAGGTCAAAATGAGCATGTTTGCTTCCACAGGTATTCTGCAGAACTCCCAGCTGGTAGATAGGTGATGAGCCATGCTCAGTATACTGGAAGAGAATTGTACAGGAACAGGTAGTCATATACGCCTGTCTCTTTTCAGCCTCCCCTGTATTATTGCTTACCATGAGTGTCATATCATGTTTTCTCTACATGGCCAAACCCTACAAAACCAGATACTAATTTTTGGCTTGGCAACTAACATCATCTTCAGAATGACTGGTGCTCCCACTTTTCTGAAAGTGAGTCTTTGTTAAGGAGAACCTCAAGTCAGTTGTGAGAAATGAAGAGGTCCTTTGAAAAGCTTGAGCTGGGTATTTAACCTGACTTTAGATGGTTGCATTGTTAAACCAGGTGCCATGGGTAAACACCCAGAACCCTATTATTTCATTGTGAGCCTTTTACTGAGGGTGAAGGCCTGTATTAGCCAAGTCAGGCCTTGGTGCCCTATTTTCAGTGGATAACCAAGGATGTTGTAATGTGTTTTCTTCTGGACTTCTGTTTATATATCTTAAAAATACTATGAATATACACCAGACATAGCCTTAAAAGAAGGGTTGTTTAGAAAGATTGGAAGGAAGAAGAAGCATGGGGAATTCATCAAGAACATTTCAAGAAGGGACTTCTCTAATCTCTAGTTTTACATTGGATGTACTGTCCAATTTAAAAAAATAAACTATTTATTGGGCTGTTAATCAAGTCTTTAGTCAAGAGATTGCTGCATTTTACTTATCTATGCATAATAAAATAGCATTGCTGTAAAATGCATCTCATAATAAATCATCTAAATGAGAGTACTGGGAATAACGCTACAGGACTAAACAAATATTTTTATAAACTTATCCACTTCTATCCCTCTACTTCTGGGGAGGAGGGCAGTACAATTATAGTGCCTGGCTTTCTGTGGTGTGTTCTGTCAAATGCATATTATTATTATTTGAAGACTGCACAGAAGTTGTAGGCCTCTTTGATTCTTTCTACCTATCCCAAATCCCCAACCTGACAAACCAATATAATTACATAAAATTACAAAAGGAAAATTTCCAGGCTATGAATATGAGCTCTCAAATTTTCAGCAAATGCCTGTGTTATTATTTCCATGTCTGCAGTTTCATTCTTTTTTCACTGAATAGCATTAACAGTGCTAGAGGCTGTATATGCTTTCTAGTACAGGATGTTTGAACGCTGGAGCAGAAATGTCTAATTTCTTGGCAAAGCTAGTTGATTGCATCTGTTTGTTCTAACTTTCTTTCTTGACCAAACATTAGATGTGAGCACAGCTTGTAATTGAAAATATTTGATGATTCACAGGTCAGCAATGGTGTTTTTCACGTGTGAATTTTAAATTTCATCTTTACTACTTTTCCTGGATTTTTCTCACTATGAAATAGGTGTTTGTACAGCCTGCCCTGGTCTCATCTAACCCTCACCCCTGCATGCCAGGCAAAGGAGAGTGTGTCACTTCATCAGTTCCTGTTCAGAGACCCCCTGCTCTTGCTTACTTCTCTACTGGCCAGAAAGTCCAGACAATGTTTTGAAGAGTCTGTAAAGGGTAATGATGGAAAAGCTGATGGGTTCCATGCTGGTGTTCACTGTCTTTAGATCTGTGTGTCTGCTGAACAATAGTTACACATCCACAAGTCAAAAACCGAAGGCTGTTTGCCACTGGTTTTCAGGTTTTCTCTATTATTATTTGTCTCTGGTGGTAAACAGAGCTCTGGCTCACAAGACCAATTTCTGCATGGCTTTTTAGAAGACTGAGGAGAGCCTTCATCATAACTGATGAATCCTCTTAGGGAATAAAATTTTAGAATTGTCAGCATGTATCAGTAGGACAGGCCTCTCTGTTTCAGGATTAAAAAGCTTGAATACAGAAATTACATTAATATAATATTTGTTTGAAAATAAAGCCCTTTTGCATTGTTCTACTACAACAGCATCTTGGGCTTCTTCAGGGCCACGCTTTCAAAAAATGTAATGTGTTTGGTCTGTACACCCAAACAAAATTCCATGTGTAAACTAGGTAGTTTACACATTGTAGAGTAACTTTTTTACCTGCTATATGGTGCAGAAAGCTGAAGGGTGATGAACAAAAATGAGTCAGTCTATCTCAAATTTAAAAAAAAAAATCTTGTAAATCTTTGATCTAATTTCTATTCAATTTAGTCTTTGCAGATCTTTTTGAAGCAAATTTATCAAGCTCATAAAGGAGGCATTTCTTTTAAGTGTAGGGTCTTCTCAACTAATTTTACTCAGTTTGTTTCCTAAAGATGCTGAGTACCCACAGCCCTGCAAGAGACTCATAAGAAAAATGAATAGTTGCCACTCTCCTGAAAACATAAATTATATACAGATAATATATCTCTGTCTAGGCTGCAGCACCGAAATAACTTTTCGGCAGACTTACTATCAGCTGCTGTTTCGTAGGTGAGGAGTTAGAGTCTTCATACCTGTGAAGGACTTAAGAGTGGCAGTCCTTACAGGCTGCTCTTTGCTTTTTTTCTGCAAACCAAAACGTTAGGAGGCCTTCACTTCAGAAAGGATGCTGTCAGGGAACTGTATTAATTTGTCTGCATTTGAGGAACAGGTGGAAAAAATAATAGGCAGACTTGGTTTCTTGGACTTCATGACCATTAGGTCCAACATTGTCAGGGGACATAAATCCATGGATCTCCTGTGTATCAAGTTTTGAAGGAGCCAGAGGAGTCTACTAAATGTTGAAATGAAAGGCAGCCCTGAACAGGTCATTTGAGTACGCACAGTGATTCTCTCATGGCAGTGTACAGCAGTGTACGTAAGGCAGAGTTGCTCTGCTCACAGACAGATCAGGTTTTTTGGTTAACCAGCACAGCAGAACAGTTCTTAGCCAGGAGTCTGCAGTAGCCCAAGGACTACAGTTAAAGCACATATGGAAAAAATAGTTTGAAAAGGTAAGCCTGATGTCAGAAGATATAAATTTGCTATACAAGGATTTGCACCTCTGCTGGAAAACATAACAGTTCCAAGGTTGAAAACCACTGCTATATTAGCCTCTCATACTGCTTGTGGCCTTAGGTGTCTCAGCCTGAAACTGAAGTAGTGTTAATCTGCCAGGGGCTAATGAAGCATGTGCTATATGATATCAAGAAATATTCCATTTTACAGTCCATGATCTGCCACTGACTTGTTCTGAAATGAACAAGAAGGAATAGCCCCTTTCTGTTCTCCCACATGAAGGGATACAGAAAATAAGTTAACGTTCATCCACTGACAGGTAATAAGGAAATTTATTTCAGAATTGAAGCTTGGGATTGTTTCCTTTTGTCAATGGACAGAAATTTTAAAATGAAATTAAAAGGAAGGTTGGAGGCATGCAATCTGAGAATGAGGTTGATGCCTACAGGGGCTGAAAAAAAAGTAAGTGAATGATATCTGTATCAATGAGCTAGTTTCATTGTTTTAACACCCCCCCCCCCCACCCCCAAAGTTTTTAGATGTGTGTATCAATTTAAAGGTCTAGGAATAACCTCCTACCATGACTTACTGAAGTGATAATAATTAGGATGCATGCACACCAGTCGTGGCAGTAAGGCACACAAAAATGTTCTCCCATTAGATACCCAAGAACTTGCAAGATTAGATATGTAATTATATTAAAAAAGAGAATTGTGGTGGAAATGGCTGTGATTTAGAAGTGGTGGGAAAAATGCTGTCAAATGTCATGTTTCACATTCATAACAGCTTGTGAACAGGAAATCTCTCCGCTTGAGCTTGTCGGGCATGGCAGCTACTAAATAAAGGCAGACTCTAAAACTGTTATGTGCTCTGCAGGTATCCATCTTTATTTGAGTATCTCACTTGCAGTTCAAAGACCTTGTAGCCAATCTGTTTAAATATCAGTTAAGAAAAATGTCAAACCAGAACAAACTCTAATCAAAGGTTGAAGATGCATAATGCAGGATAACAGTAATTTTGGTTTTATCTAGAAGAGTACGGTATTAACCATGAATGGAGCTAGAATGGTCCCAAATAAGTTTCCATTGTGGTGGTTGAGATGGCAAATGTCACGTAGGGATAGTACTCAGGTATATGAATAGAAAATATATTTTTCCCCAGG
>NW_010296730.1:37906-43701 GCF_000700745.2 Antrostomus carolinensis | reverse complement strand
CTGGAGTATTACATATGCCACCATAAAGAATATTTAGATAGCTGGCAAATTGTACCAAGTGCATGCAGAACCTCAGCTTTCAGTTTCCGTGTTCTTTGTAAAATTTTAAAAGTAATTTTTATTCTCCCATACTTTAGTGATAACTTTCCATTAGCAAAGTACATGTACACTGAAGCAGTAACACCTGCCTTGAGCTGCAGACATCCTGAAAGAATGAATCAAAGGGGTAGATTCATTTTTACATTGTCAGTTTGATTGGTATATCAATGTCCAGCCATTAAAAAGTTCTTTGAACTAGGAGTTTAGGCAAGGAGGGAGACATACAGGAAAGAGAGCAGAGACAGGAAACTGAGGAAGAGAAGGTGAATTTAAGGAAAATAGAAGGAAAGACCATATTTCTCATCCATCAATGAAGAATGTGATGGTCGTTCACCAAAAATAGAAAATATAATCATTCAGATACTGCAGGAAGTTTGAATTTTCACAATCTATTGCCTTAAAAACATGTGAGCTGCATCAGCTGAATTCTGCTATGGCATTGGGTGCTTAACACTGTCTAGCCACTGAAGGCTTTAAATGTGACTCTTTAATTCTCCCATTGTGTGATAAACAATGCTTGAAGATCATTAACTAAAACTTGCAAAATAACAAGTGCTAAATACACCTACTTTTTCTACAGCTGATAAACTCAGTTCATGTACTCCTTTGTCTCCTTAGAGGACGACTTGTGTGTTTGAAAGCTTGTCTGTTTTTTCCTGAGCAGTGAAGGTGACTCTTATAAGGCCATCCTTAACTCTGTGTGACTTGACAATTTAATTCATGCTTGCTGTGATCAGTGCAATAATATGAAACAAACTCAGACACAGGGCAAAATAAGGATCTGCAATAGATGTCTCTATGCTTTCTCTAAAATTAGGAGGCAATAGTTGTGGTCAGAGAAAAAAATATTAAACAAATAGAAAGTAAAAAAGTTGAGGGATTTGCACTGAAAAAACCTCAAGCTAAACAACCTATTGTACCTGTTCTTTTTGCTTTCTCCACTGAGAAACATCAGACTGCTTGTTCTGATTTTACCCTATTCCCAGCCTGCTCACCATTGACCTTGGCTTTCAGGATAGTCCTAATGGCTATCAAATTTTATGGTTTTCTTGGGCACAAGCATCTTGAAAACATCAGAACAACTTGAAAGCTGTAAAAACTGCACTGTGTGTTCCTCTGATTCATTAGATCATGACATTTCCAAGGTCACAGCATCTAAAGAACAAAAATGTTAATATTTATGAGTCAAAAAATAAAGTATAATCTCAGGAAGAACCGGTTGTAAAAAATGATAGATTTTATTTCATTTTCTCTTATAGAGAAAGTGTCTTACAAAGCGTTTCATGGTAAGGGATTTTCAGAAATTGACTTCACTCTGAGATGAAGGTCAAGGTTTTATTTGGGGCAGAAAAAAATGAATTAATCTTGGTATGCCAGTATTTTCTTCATAAAATTTGAACTTGGATTAGATACCAAATTCTTCTCTCACAACACTCACAGAGGGAAGCGGTATTTCAGCAGGTCGGGTTGAGTGGAATTGATAACATTTTCCCAGCTGATTCTTCATACATCTGGGTAAACTCTTGCAAATTTTAATGCGGAGCTGAGCAGACTTCAAATAATTCTGAACATGTGAAAATGTGCTGGTGCTAACCTCCTCTTGAGAATCATTTTAGTATTCTTGCTTGGGTTGAGTGCTTTCCAGAGAGCTGAACTTTTGGCTAATTTGGCCTGCATTTTACCAAAATAGTCTTTAATCTATGCGAGGGCTTTTTTTTTATGGCCTTTAGATATGGAGCTGATTCCCTTCTTAAGGAGAGTGCAACTTGATATGAGAAATACAAATGCCTTAGGTTCAGATTATCCAGAGTGTGCATATAACTGCTGAAAGTATATTAAATGTAGAATCTGCCAAAGAGCAGGGTATATATGAATATTGCCATGTTGGTTTTATTTATTTTAATGGCTTTTACAGTCCCCCAAGTCCAGTCATTAAAAAGAATAAGATGCTGATCTGATTATGATCCAGGACTTGAACTTGTTTGTATTCCTGTCAGTATGCATGTTACTTCATTTCTGCCTGTTTGCTTAAACTGCACTGCTGCTTATTATGAATTGGGAGTGGGAACAAGACATTTAAGTGCTGATCCCATCTTGCACATCTCTTTACTGTGAGTCCCAGGAAATGTCTTCCTGCATCTATGAAGCTAATGGCAAAAATGCCTCTTCACTTTTGTAGGATTGTGATTTCATCTCAGGATGTTTCACCTTTGGGTATTACAAGGTCACTTCTTTCCCAAGCATCCAAGATCAAGGTTGCATAAAACCATGCAGTGATGAAGACAGCTTTGTTTGTACTGTAGCTCCATTCTTAATTGTGTAGGATCTGGAACCTAGGGTAGGGATTTTCTCCTGTATTTTTCTGTGGAAGTGAGGGTAGTACATTAGTCCTAGGAGGAACAGTGACCAAAACTCAGTGAAGAATGAGTAAAAGTTTTTGAAAGCTTTTAAGAGACTAACCATAAAAGTGCGAAATATTACCACATGGAAATATGTGTTCCAGCATTTTGTAATGTCCTTTGCTGCATACCAGTTCTGGATAAGCTGGCAACATGCTGCAATTGAAGAACTCTAGCATAACTTTTTTTTAGCAGAAGGATAATAGTGACACAACTGTCACTATCACACAGTTCCTTTGCTGGCAAGTTTGTAAGGACAATGTTATTTACTGTCTTCATGATGCCTCTCTGGCATTATTTTATTTAAAGTAGCTAGATAAACAGATAAAGTTGAACACCAAATTATTTTCTCTTCAGGTATTGAATAAATATACACTAAAGAAACACTTACAAAGAATTTAATATTTTACAGATCCAGCTACTTTAGGAAATATTCCTAAATATACCTGCATAATATCCTTATGTGCTAATTTTGTTTGTAGTTCTCTAAATTAGAAGAAATTGGTGTGGGCAGACAGCTTCCTTTGGATATTTATTTTAAAATGTCCAAGCACATAAATTATTCCTTTCAAAGTCAGTTGAAATTTGTGTTTACTGAATTAACTCCAAATCTCTCCCTTAGATTAGTAGTCATGAAATACTTTAAAATTAACACAGATTTTCCCCAATCCTACTATTTTGAACATCTTCTTTTGCATTGTGAGTGCTGGGATCTGTGGCCTTGACAGATACCAAGATAAAGGTTGTGCCAGCGCACACTTTCCCATGTTCTATAGAAATCTGTGGAATTCAGCACTAAAAGCTGAATTTGGCTCACTGACTTTCAGGCCTCAGCCATTCTTCCTTTTGCACATAATAGCCGTAAGGCTTCTGTGTCACTGATCCAAATTCATCAGCTCCACGCAGACATTTGCTTTGATTTCAGTAGCTTTGCCCATAATGATCTTTAGCTGTACTGACAAATTTTATTATGTGTTGTAAGGAATTTTGGACATTCGGGAATGTAATTAGTGGCAACTGGTATAATGAAGAGTGGGAATGGATTTTGCTGGAGGTAGATCTTGTACTTTCCTGGTATGAAGTCTATACCACCTTCTAGCAAAAGTTGTTAGTGCTTGGAAAAGATGGTTAACAGCAATTTCATGACACTTCTAAAGATGTTTAGACAAAACGGGAACTAGCATTTTTCTCTGATTTACAGTTTGGTTTGTTTTCTGATTTTCTGTTATTGTGGCTGATGTGTCCTCTATTCTCTGCTGAAACAGAAAGTTGAAATACTGTGATACTGGAAGCAGAAGAGATGGATTCTTGTTTTATTTTGCACATTTGTTAGTCAAGTTGTATATGCTCCTGGAAGAGCTGCTTCTCTGCAGGGTGGCCTTGTGAGACTTCCAAGAGTGCCATCTTTTTGTTGCAGAATGCACAAGTGAAACAGATTTCTGGGATTATGTCAGTTTCACCTGTGGTAGTGAAAGAAGAATCAACCCCAATCTGTATAAAGTAGATACAGGTCCCCTCAGACTAAACAGAATTAGGTCACTTAAAGGCAACTTCAAATTATTTTTCTATAACTGAAGTACAGTGATTGTAAATTACGGCACTTCCTCACGGTAGCAAATGCTAGGATTTTCTCAGACACTTGGATATGTTTTTTTTTAAAAAAAGTTCTTAGATGCTTATATAATAATTGCAGTCTCATACAGTATGTCCTCTTTAAGTAACACCAGTGCTCGCTGAAGAAGAAAACAGCAGAGCACAACAGTGCTGTATTCTCTAGGGTTGCTGGAAGAGAGTTATTTCCAGACTGTAACAAAAAGATTCACCTCTGCTTTCCAGAAGGAATTATGATGTAGTTTCCAAGCTTCTTTCACCTTGACATATAGGTAACCCAGTACAGTACACTACTGCACCCAAGTAAGAAAACTTCTTTTTCAGGTTTTTTTCCTGATTATTTTTTCCTTTAAAACTTTTGAAACAAGCAGTGGATTTTTGAGATTTCCCAAACCAGTTCTATAAAGAGATGGTCAAAACTAGTTCACCAACAGCTGAGGATGTGGTTGTATACATCCAGCTCTGGCATGAGGAGTTGCTGTCTCATTTGAACACAGTAAGTCCAAATAGGTCCTTGGCAGACTATGTCGTTATTATAAATGTCCCTACGCCTTCCTAATAATTTTGGTACATTTAATTTTTTTCCAGGGCTCTTGTAATTGCTACCATTGTAATACCATATGAAATTAATTCCTCTTAGAGAGCAATTGGCAATACTTTTTAAAGGTGTTTTCTTCACTAGACACCCCGAGAGTTGCCTGTCTGCACAGGTAGATTTTACTGGAGTGAAAACTTTGTAAATATTTTAGCGGCATAGATAAAATTTTGTTTCCCACTGAGAGCAAGACTGTAGCAAACCTTTCCCATTCAACACTATATGCATCTACATCCAGCACAAAGATTTCATGGTCGGATGGCAACATTTCTCTGTTTCTCTGTTTTGCTTTTTGTGGTAGGATAATTCCTTCAAGGTGAAAGACAATATTAAGTGATCAAACACTGAAAACATGAAGGAGAGTTGAAGGTCCCACTACAAAATTAGTGGGAAGAGTTAACTTTCTGAGTTAGAGATGTTTAGAGCTAAGAGTTTGATTAACACCCAATTCTGTCAATTACAGGAAAAAAAAGGGTAATAGGGTATGACCTAACCAAAAGGAAATTACCATAGCTGTCCCCTGCAAATTTTGAATTTTACAGTAGATGAAATTAAGAGCAATCCTGCAAGTTTTCTGTGCTTGAGTGTACTTCTATTGCTTTTATCACTACATTAAGCTTCCTAAAGAAGCCATATCCTGCCATGTTAAATGTAATATTCTGCCCATAAATTATAGTTGTTCAGCACTTTCACCAAGGCATTCTTTAAAGAATGTCCTCCTCCAGGTATCTGAGAAGAGAAGATGGGGTGGTATTCACACTGTTTGCAGGCATGTTGTCTGCTTTTCTCTTGATGCAGCTGGAGCTTGAATTTGGACTTTGTAGGGTTTGTTTTTGTTTTTAAAAATAAAGTGTTAAATTCACCATTCTTATCTCTTTGGTGTTTCACTTGCAATACTGGAGATAGAAAATCCAGTCAGCCTGCCAGGTAAAATCTCTTAAATAGCAATGTGGTTTTGAGCAGGGGAAAGAAACACCAAAAAACCCCACAGCATAGCTCTTAAAAAACAAGTAAAATGTTTGGCTCCACTCCTAGTTGTGTACAGCTCTTGGGGTATAAAAGGGAGAGTAATCTTCTAATCCTTCTGCAAA
>NW_010296730.1:36958-37880 GCF_000700745.2 Antrostomus carolinensis | reverse complement strand
AAAGAGATTAAAATAATCTGTTCCTTTTATTATTTTTCTGGTTTATGTATCTGTTAGATTACCCTTTCTGGAATTTAAGTATTTGTATTGCATCACCTTGTGCTGCTAATCACAGTACAGCTTTTTGGAAATCAGTGTTATATAAAGGGCAGGCATTCAAAAGGCTTCACATTTCTTTGATTTTTGTCCCTTTGGAAGGCTCTCCCATCGCTTATTTAAACAAATGGTCCTATTTGATTAATTGTTTGGAAAAAGGGAATAAACTGATCAACCCTTGGCAGTCTGATGGTGAGTAATATAACAACTGATAACACTTTTTTTCTGAATTCCCTCTTCTGAAGAAACTTGATGCTGGTTAAAAGTTAAGAACAAATCTTAAAATTAAGTTACCATTTTCCCTGAGTGTCCTGAAGAAACGCCCGACATGCCTGACATCAAAATCATGTTTCATACTTTTTAATTATTGACTTGGCCTGTTAAAACATGACATTATTGTAGAGCTGTATGTTTGTCCCTGTAGCCTGAGAATGATAGGAAGTTTCTGGAAATATTCATAGCAAATACCTGCTAAGTGGAAACCTCACTGGAACACTTTGGCAATATGCAACCAGGCACACTGGGCTCTAAATAAAGGAGAGCGGCTTTTCAGGACCTGTGTGCTGCCGTGCTGCGGGTGCATCCGGAATGAGCCCCGTACACAGTCACTGACTTGCTGGTTATCGTTTTCAGGAAAAATCACAGTTGTATCTTTTTGTTGTCGTTCTGCACTCCAGACTGTAGAGCACCGTTGGCTCTGCTGACTCGACACTTGGATGACTAATGGATGGAAGTTGTTAGTAAAGGATGGGAACTTTCTGAAACAGAGCAGTGGCTGAAAGTCTAGGAGGTTCACCTTTAAGCTGCAGGTCATATTTTTGTTAGG
>NW_010296730.1:0-36915 GCF_000700745.2 Antrostomus carolinensis | reverse complement strand
GCCGAGTTATGAAAAAGCACCACAAGTTGTGCAGATAAAGTCAAGTTTGTAATTCCCCTTTCAAGCTGCTGAGATTGTAGGAGGGCTTCAGACCTGTTAGAGGGAAGTAGATGGAGACCTGGGCTATTCTGAGTTTATTCCCAGGTAGGCTTCTGGGACAGGCAGAGCTGAGGCTTGCAAAAAAACTTGGGAGGAGCCTGTCCCTGCTCTGATAGATCAAAGTTCTCAGAGGATTGTCAAAGGAGGGACAAAGTTACACAAACTCAGTCCAAGGGCCAGAAGTGCTAGAAGCATTGAGTAACTGAGACTGAGCTGGATTTTCAGAAGAACCTGGTTTTACTAAACTACCTTGCTGTCTTGGGATTGTGGCTGGGGATGATACCAATTTTTCCTGGAGTACTTTTTAAAGTTGTTTTTTTTTAAAAAAAAAAAAAATAGCTATATGAACATGAACCTAATACAGAAATATTTCAACTGCCTCAGCAGTGGAAGGCACGTTTGAAGTGTACAGCCAGGGTAGCTCTGATGTACTAACAGGTGATTTTCTAAAAAGATTACTTTATCCATTTATCAGGCACTGTCTAACTTAGGGATAGTAGCTGAGGTTTTTGGTCTGCTGCACCACAGATTTAAAGCTGATAGTTCTCAGGCTATGAGGCAATCTGTAATTATTTGTGTATTTTTAGTTGGTTGATGTGCACTGCTGATAATTCATGGCAGTGACTGTGATGCTGACATTCTGCATATAAGCCAAGTTAAAATCTGTAAAAAGAAGAAAGTTTTCACTTTCTCGAATGAGTGAAGCACTGATTTTTATATGAGAAAGGGACGATCATAATACGATTGTTTGTAGATGAAGCAAAATGCATTTCTCTTAACATTCATAGTACTGTTTCAGATACATGCCAATGTACAAAAAGTGATTAAAAATAATTCTAGCATACCTTCTAAGAATAAAATGTTGGATGACTTGTTGCTGTGCATGAATTAATACTGAAAATTATAATAGGGCTTATTTTGTTGGGGAAAGGGAAGAAACAAATGAAACTGTACTAAGTTATCAATAGTAACTTCATAGAGCTCAGTGGACTGACAGCTGTTTCAGAAATTGTGTTTTTCAAAGTTGTTCAGAACTGCAGCCTTATGTGTTGTCAAGAATATACCAGATCTTCCTTGTTCTAAGACAGTTTTTTATTAAATAAGGCATGCTTTTGTCTTATGCCGTATTAATAGCATGTTTCAGATAGTTGTTTGTTACTATGAAGTCTAAGGTTTAACTCATTGTCTGCTTTATTATTTTAAAGACAAACCCCAAAACCTACCTTTTAAATATAGAAGATGTACTGAAATCAGATGTTTCTTTTTAATTTTTGACACCATATAATTGTTTACTGTGATGATACTCAGTTATTTTGAGAAGGAATATTCTATACATTGGCTTGCTGTTTTTCAGTCATATATGACCCTGATATATTCAGTCCAAGATTAGGAACATGCATATTTTCAAAGATCATGGTCACTTGGAGAACTTTTTCCCTATTCTTAGTATTCTCTTTTTACAAAAGCTTCTTTTTCCTCCTCTTGTTTTTCAGATATTGACGAGTGTGAGAATGACTTCTACAATGGTGGTTGTGTCCACGAATGTATCAACATTCCAGGCAACTACAGGTGTACATGCTATGACGGGTTCATGTTAGCCCACGATGGCCACAACTGTCTTGGTAAGTAAAGAATGCTGGCAAGAAGGTTTCATTTTGTGGCTGTGGTAAGAAGGTCTAATCTGCTTGCTGCATTTTGTCATCTGGTACGTTTTCAGTAAACACTTAATCCAGATCACACTGATAAAATTCAAACCTGTGTGTTGACTCCAGTGTGGTTTAGACCAGACCCTTAAAGTTGGTACTCTTAATCCTAAAATACTCAAATCAGTTTGCCCATCTTTAACATTGCTAAGCCTGTCCCACCCCCACCAGCTCCCAGCCTCCAAAGCCTGTGCTGGATGTTTGGGCTTCTTTTTTAAGAAGAGTAATCTATCCCATCCACTTAAATAGATTTTGTCTTTTTCTTCCAAATTTGTAATTCCAGTCATATCTTTAAAGCTCCCTCTCCCCTTTTTTTCCCTTTTAGTGTAACATAGTTCTAGGATATGGTGTATGAACATAAATTACAGAATGTTAAAAGTACAAGTGTGATGAAGGAATACTTGGACAATAAATCAGGGCAAAGAAAGAATTATCAGTAATAGCTGTTTACAAAAGGGAAGGACACAGCCACGTACAGAGCAGGATCTTAATTGCTTCAGCAGTCTGAGGATTTTGGGATCTGTTTTATTGATTCATGTCTATTGCTGTGGTTTAAATAGGTTGGATTTATCCTATAAGCTAAAAAATATATATGTTTAGTTTTGAAATTTCTTCACACCAATTACCTGTAAATGAACTTTGACTGCTATATCCAGTTTCCCATACCTGCTGACTTGGTAGTCACTTTAGTTAAATCCTAGTGCCTAGGGACTATCTTTCTCAATATTTCCAATATAAATGCAATGACCAGTGTTTGGTACAGTTCCAAATTCATTTCAAGGCTATATGTATAAAACAGTGCAAAAAGGGGCTATTTTTTCTGTGCAGTGCAGCACCTTTACTTTGGTAAAAACTGAGATTCTTTTCAATAAAGTCAAGAAATCAGGAAGTGAAGCAGAAATAATGAAGTCCAGTAACACTGGTCTGCACTAACTGAAGCTATGGAATAACTAGGATTTGTGAGCAAGGATTTGGTTAGCCTTTCAGTATATGTATTTCCTACTGGGTTCATTTTAAAACTGAGTAATATTTGTTCAGATGGATTATATATCCTGACCATTGACAGGCTTTTGACTCAAACTTCCAAATTTCATTTTTTATAGAACAGACTAAATAGATTTATTTGCCTCAACCTGAGGTGGCTAAATGATTAATTATGCAAGAAGTATTTCTTAGACAAAAAGCAGCCATTCATTCATTTAAGAAAGAAAGAAAAACTCTATTTATACTAATATTCATAAATATTTCTTAATAAAAACCCGTCACAAACATAATCAAATAGTTCAACTATTTTGAGTCAAGTAACTGTGCAAGTACATTGCTTCAAACAGCTTGCTATTTTCAACTTTGTTTCCAAATTATTCCAATAGCATTAGGGAAAAGTATGTTAGCAAGTATGAACAGCAAAAGGAGTGATTGATAAGGTATGAACCCTTCAGATCTGTGGGATTTATTTGTACTTCTGCTGTCTGTGGTGTTGCTCTCTGGTCATAAAACATACAGACTGGATCTACGGAGATAAGCAGATTTCTAATTTTCATGAATCTCTGTTCAGTCACTTGGGGTTTTTTTGGGGAAAAAAAAAGGCCTAAATAATATAAGCCATTGTACTTAACAGGTGGCTATGGTTCAAAGCATTGATCCAGAGCTTGCCAAGAGATCTTTCAGGTTTTTTAGAATCAGTGTCTGCTCATACTCATGGTCTGCTCTGAGCTGCATATTTGTATTACCCTAAAATGTTAGGAACTATGTTGCTTCTAGAAGAGGTTCAATGCACAAATGAGTGGGAATAATAGCAAAGGGCTCCCTTTCACCCTGTGTACAACTTTAGGACACTGAAAGAGGTCACAATTGCCTTTCTGATTTTGAGGCCACGAACTGAGGAAGTTTCTGTTCCACAAATGCAGATTGAATATTTGCAACAATTGAATGGTCTTTGATATGTCTCAGTAAAATAACTGCTTTTACTTAGAGGTGCTGAAAAGGGAATCAAGGCACATTCCTCTTTCTCCTTTCCTTAAAATTTGAGTGAGTTTGTGGAGCATGAAAATGTCTGGTTGTAAGATCTCAGACTGAAGTTTTTAATCCTGACAGTGGCCATGCCAATCTTGTTATGACGGCCTGTCGTACACTCACTCAGATTTGAGACACCACTGCTAGAAAAGAGGGAACTTCATTTTCCTGTCATCGTTTAGTCCCTAGCTGGCTGCTGGCGTCATCAGTTATGCTGACTGCTGGGATAGCCTGTTTGTGCCCATTAGCACAGCATCAGTTTTGAAAAGGGCGACGTTGTAGCCATCTCCCTTCTGAAGCAGTTGTATTTTCCTTCACTTATGCTACCAGTAAGATGTAAATGCAGTTGGCTGTTTTAAGAGGACGCAGTGAGGTCTCAAATCAAAAACAAGCCTTGTATTTGAACGTGATTACATTAGTATTTCTGTAACCTTTTGGAAAATTTTCCCAGCATGTAAAACTTGTTAATTTATTCCAAATATATATTTATTTGTTTGTTTGGGGATTTTTTTGTTTTGTTTTTTCTCATGAGGAAATTAGGCATTGAAAGGAGTTAAAGTTTCAATGAGTCCACTGGTTTCCACCTATTCTTACTTTTCATGGATTATAAGAGGACAAAGAACTCTTCATAAGATTAATGATGGTGTTTTTCACCTTTCCATGCATTCTTTTACTCATTCTTTCTTGCCACCTCAAACTTCCATAGGACTTTACAGAGCTGTCAAAATGAAGATTGGTAGTTAGGTACTGTATCATATATTCTATGTATCAAGTTTATGTTCCTCTTAGAAAAGGCATGTAACATTTGATCAACATGCTGAAATTAAGTTTGTATACTCATTAAGTAGGGCTGTAGTTGATCTTGTATAGAATGATGTCATTTCCACAGAATTTATAGACAAGCCTATGAAACTCACAATAGCTTGATTTTGAAAACCCTGTCTGAACCATCTTCTCATACTGCAGCATGGATGTGTATGTGCTTGGACAGAAGATTTGCTAGGAGTGACCCCACATCAGACTATACTTTCCTACTTCTCCATCCTTTGGCCTTCCAGGCCTTACTGTTGGGGTCTGTTTTGTTAGCACATGGGAGCTTGGCAGCAAGAAATCTTAGGGGGCAATTTGACTGCCTAAACATAGGAGCCTCATGCCAATGAGGACACCCTGGAGCTGACAGATGTGATGTGAGGTCCACAGGAGTAGATCTGGAGTGTGAGATGGAGGCTAGATGGGATAATAGAAGGAATCTAAAATGGCATCTGACTCTGATGTTTAGACAGATGAATTGCTCTCTCAGTGACTTGGGCTGCATTTTGTCACGCACACATCACCAGATATCTTTGTTTAGTGATTTTAGGTAGAAGGCCTAGGAATGGAGCCCCATGACAGTTCACTGATAGTCCCGTAGGCCATCTAGGAACCTCTAGGAAACAGGTTGTAATGGACAAGACCGTTACATCAGGTTTTCTGTATCTCTTGCTTGACTGAAGTCTAAGCAAAAAGGATTTACATTCCTTTTTAAACCTTCACTGGATGTCTTTCTAGTAATATCAGTGTAACAAGATGATTACAATCTTCTTTATAAATAACAAACTTGAGTATTCACAACTAATTAGATCAGATGCAGTTGACAGGTTAAGTGTTTTTTCCTGAGTTCTTATTTCAATATTTCTCTCTTTCAAATCAAGTGAAATTTCATATTTATTTGTTGGGATGAGGTGTTTGGTTAAGAATTCATGGCTAAAATTTGTACTGGAAAATGTCCAAAGCTATCCTCAGGGGAACTCGACTGGCTTTCTATTTGACATTTTTATTGAGGAATTTCTCAAATATAACATGAAATAACACCATAGGGAATTCAAACTATGTTGAGATCCTTGTCTGGCTAAAAATAATTTATTTTAGCACTGTAATCACTTGAAATAGCAGTAGTTCTTTCTCAAAATTGCTCTAAATTCTGCTCAGTGAATGCAAAACTAATATTTGATCTCATGGAATAGATTTTCTTTATCCTTTATTTGAAACCAGTCATGAAATGTGTTTTCCCATCTCATATACGAAATACCAGTCTGGTTATTTTTATAAGGAATTAACTCACTGGTCCAGATATTTTTTCCTGTTTGATCATTTTTTCTCCGTGATCTTACTGATAAATTGATTTTTCCTTCTTTGTGTTTTTCATGTGTTAGAGACAAGATGTCAATTTTTGTTTTCTCTTGCCTTTAGGAGAGATTATGGCATAACTGATAATCCGTCCTGTTAGTGCCAAACACTTAACCCATCTCATTTGTGGTAAATCAGAGTCTGTTCTCAGACGTCTGATAAAATCTATGAATCTTTATTACAGGGTATCACTGGATAAGACTTATGCCTTTAAAACTAGTTATTCAAAGTATACCCCCTGCTCTCATTCAGCATCACATTTAAAGGTGTTCCTAATTTGCCTGTTTTTTTTTCACTTTCTTGGTTTCTTGCCCTCTTTGGCAGTGGGACATGCTTGTACTCTGTGTTCTCTTGGAGTCCTTCAGTAAGGCAGATAGTAGATAGCAGAGGAGGTAGATTGAGCCCACTGTTGTAAGCCTGGGTGTTGTATGAAGTGAGATAAGTGATGGACAAGGATGCCATAGAGCAGGCTTGAGAGTTTGTCTTCCTTTTCTGTGAAAATTTCAGGGAAGCTTTGCATAGCTGGCACTGTGGTGACTCCAGAATGTACCCAGAAAGGTAAAAGAGAGTTTACTGGGCTTTTTAGTTTACTTTTGTGTTGGGCTGGGGGGGCAGGGGGAGGCAGACCCACCTCCAGACCAGGCTGAGCCAGTCAGCAATAGGGAAATGCCTCTTTGAGTCCACATTTATGAAGGGAAGAACCGATTTGTCAAAGAAAGAGAGAGACATCAGGAGACCCTTGACATGAAAAAAAGACCATCCTGAGGAGGAGAAGGGAAGGTGAGTCAGATAACTTCAAACATCGAGGTCAGCAAGGAGAAGAGTGGAGGGAGGTAAATGGAGTCCCCTGCAGCCCATGGAGGTTCAACAGTGGAGCAGATACCTAGCTGTAGGCCATGGAGGACTCCATGGCAGAGCAGTAGGCTGTGCCCAAGGGCAGCTCTGACTACACCGAGAGCTCGTGACAGAGCAAGGAGACCCCAGAGATGCTCAATGCCAGAGCAGGGGGAGGAGGTGTGCCAGAACTGGAGACCCATCTCCAGCCTGTGGAGGTCCCGTGCCAGAACCGAGGGCTGTACCCGAAGAGGTCTGTGACTCTGTGGGAAGCCCACATTGGAACACTTTGTTCCTGAATTCTTGTAACCCGTGGAAGGGATCCCACGCCAGAAAAAGCAGCATAGACGAACTGATTGCAACCCCCGTTCCCTGTTCCCCTGTGCTTCTGCAGGGAGAGGGTAGAGAAACCAGGAACAAAGTGATTTGAGCCCAGGAAGAAGGGAGGGGTGGGGGAAGGTGTTTTATCAGATGTGGTTGTTACGTCTCACTATCCTACTCTGATTGGTAACAAATTAAATTGATTTTTCTTTCCCAAGTTAAGTCTGTTTTGCCCGTGATCATAACTGGTGAGTTGAGCCCTCCTTGTCCTCATTTCATCCCACGAGTCCTTTGTTGTCTTTCTCTCCCCATCTCACCAGGTTGGGAGGAAGTGAGTGAAGGACTGCGTGGTCCTAGCTGTGGCTGAAGCCACATCAACTTTCAAGCTATTGGCATAGGTAGTCATATCAAAAGGAATCACAGAATATCAGGGATTGGAAGGGACCTCGAAAGATCATCTAGTCCAATCCCCCTGCCAGAGCAGGATCACCTACAGTAGGTCACACAGGAATGTGTCCAGGCGGGTTTTGAATATCTCCAGAGAAGGAGACTCCACAACTTCTATGAGCAGCCTGTTCCAGTGTCTAGTCACTCTCACACTGAAAAAGTTTTTCCTTATGTTTACATGGAACCTCCTGTACTCCAGCTTGTACCCATTGCGCCTTGTCCTGCTGTTGGACATCACTGAGAAGAGTCTGGCTCCATCCTCCCAACATTCGCCCTTTACATTATTGTAAACATTAATAAGGTCACCCCTCAGTCTCCTCTTCTCCAAACTAGAGAGACCCAGCTCCCTCAGCCTTTCCTCATAAGAGAGATGGTCTACTCACAGAGGAACCCGCTGCTCCTTCAGCAGCGGTAAGGCTTCATCTGGTGGAGGAGTGTTCAGTTCAGGGCATTGCACTTGGATGAAGCCAAAAGAAAGCAGTGAGAATGAGTGACCTAGAAAACACAGAATCATAGAATATCTTGAGTTGGAAGGGGCCCTTAAGGATCATGAGGTCTTAACATGGCTAATGCTAGAAGAATGAAAGAAAATGTATAGTTTTCTTATAGGGAAGAGAAGATGAAGTTACAATATTAATCAAACCCAAAAAAGGCTGCTGTGAAGAATTAGATTTTTACTGGTTTGGTTTTTATCCCCACTGAAGTGAATGAGGTAATGCAATAGTATTTGGTTACTCCACTTGGGACATTCAGAAAGAACACTGAATTATTTTTCCTTTCTCCTGAAGGACTCTTATCTGGAGTACCATTATCTTCCATTAATCTCTCTCCTACTGTATAAAAGTGTAAGCTCCTGGGAGAGTATTATATGGTGTGTTGGTCTGAAGCATCACCAAAGAAGAGGGTTCTGAAGCCTATCATGGATTATTAAACCTTGGGATTTATCCAGGAAAAGCTTGCTAGAAACCTTGCTGAAAGCAGTTCTTGCTGGTATTCCTGACTAAGTCTTACAAATTTATTCAGCATCTGAAAACAGGAAGTGGAAGAGAGTACCATAACTATTTGGATCAGAAAGTGGAGAGCCTTGCTTTGCAAAATTTCCTTGCAAAAGGGCTCACATATCAGCTGATACTCCAGCTGTTCCAAGCTTTCTGGAATTCACCTATCTCTGATTAGAATGTGAAAAAGTGAGGAAAGAAGAGTGTGCAAGGAAAGTATGTAGCAACAAAAGCTAACTGTCATCAGTTCTTACTTGAGAAAACCACATAATACCTCCTCCACATTCTGCTCTTCTATGCTTTTTTCCTGGAGGCAGTTAGGGAATTCTGCCTAAAAAATTGACACAACTCATTGTTTGCTGCTTGTCAAACCTAATCTGGGTGTGAAAAATATTTCAGGGTAAAGAATGGACTTACATGGAGTGATTATTTTCTTTTGCTTGTCTATTCTGATATAAATATGAATAGCTATGGCATGCTACTCATCTCTCTCTGTTTTGTGTGGTTATGTGGGGTTTTTTAATTTTCTGCCTATCTCTGATTTGTGATAGTCCCTCTTTAATAGAGTGAGCCTTGCTTTTTTACAAAAACACTTCTTGCTTCCAGGTTGTATTCATCTTAACTCTTCTTTCTTCTAAAGTTGAGCAGAGGTTTCATGAAGTCCTCTGCTCTTTATAACTTCTCTAATTAGTAAGTGTGCTCAAGAAGTTTGTAAACTCTTTTTAGAAACCATCAAAAAGATACAAAGGAGGATGGACAAAAAAATTTAACATAATGTATTCAGGGATATATTTATTTTCTTTAAAGGTTTTTCTGTGGTATTCATTGCTGTGATATAGGAACATACATGAACACCTTGTAAATACTAATAGATTTGTCCTCAGAAAATCCTGTAAGGAGAAGTAGCATAATTTTCCTTGTTTTATAGATGAGGAACTAGGGCAAAGAGATGCAAGTTACTTCTCAATCTTCACACAGGACGTCTGAATGTCTGCAGCACAGCCAAGAATTGTATCCTTAGCCTTCTGAATCCCTGAATACACACTCTTATTTCAAATACTATGTATAACTTCTGTTTCTCTTACAGAAATAGAGCAATTGCTAAATTTGCACATCTATAATATCTCAATTAAATCTTGTATGCCAGACCTCCTGAAAATAACTAAAGAAGTAGGTTTTGATGATCCAGTATAGTTTATGATTCTTCAGCAGTTAATCCTGTGTCTGATTGAGAATAGTCTTGGGAAGCAGAGTGAACTTCCGATTATAAATCAAGCCAGAAATGCAATTACGTTATAGATTCCATGGGGCTCTGCAAGAGCTGAATGTTAACAAGCACATTGTCAGCTGTGAATTCAGTAGCAAAGAACTCAATAGAAAAGTCATGGTTATGTTCACAGTCTTAATTAAAGGTGTGCTTTGGGCAGAAGGCCTGATTTTCCAGCCTGAAAAGTGGACATTACTGTTTTATTTGTCTGTTCTCAGATGTTATTTTGCATTTCTTGACAAAGTGACTAAGTCACGTGGAAGCCCCTGTGGGAAAGGAGAGGTGGCACTTTCCGCAGAGCAAGTGAACCTGCTGCAGGAGTGGGACTAGTCTGCCAAGTCTGGTAGATGGAGCAGAGCAGCAATCACAGTAAGGCATTTGTGAACCTACAGCTAAAGGAGATACATATGAGGCAAACCAGGAGCAGGTGTCACAGGTCTCAAAGTAACACCTGCCTGTTATAAAATGGACCTTGGAGTTTCAAATCAATATAAAAATTGGGTTCGTGTTTGAAATCACACAGTTTCTTTTCTTCTAAGGTTAGGATCTAAACCTTCTTCTAAGGTTAGGATCTAAACCAAGTTCCTGTAAGCAGTGCTCCTTTAAAATATGTTGGTTTATTTTAAGAGAGGAGAGTTTTTAACCCTGACATGTAAGCTCAATTCCTGACTGGGTAGTAGTAACCTACACTCTGACTCAGATGACAAAAAGAACATTAGTATGTATGCATATGTATGTATATCACATCGTATCATTTATCCTATTTCAGTGAATGTTCCAGTGCTCTATGTTTTTCTTTCAAAACAAACCCAAAACAGTTAGAACCTAAAATCTACCTGTTCTTACGCTTCTGTTTGTCTGAATGTATACACTGGGATGAGGGATTATGATCTAATCTGCCTATCAACATGAGGTGGGAGGAGAGTTGCAAGTGTATGAGAAATAATTTCTAGAGCTTCCAGATGTAAAATGTCAAGAAGTGGTACATCACTCATTCAGGATTGCATAACCACTGGTATGATTAAAGAGACCAATGTCTTCCTTTTAATTTAGATTTATTTTTCTTCTCAAGACAGCTGTGCACAATGTGTTGCTTGCTTGAACTCCAGATGAATGCTTCTGTTACTGATGTTTGTTTTTCCTTATGTTTCCCAACAGTTGAAATAGATTTTTTTTTTTTTAATGTGAACATTTTTAGTATAAAACTAAACAGCTTTTGGAAAGTTGTTTTTAGTTTCATAAAAACAAATATTTTAAAGAGAAGCTGAAAAAGGGGTCCATTTTCTTGACTGTCTTCCAGTTTTCCTTGCCCTTCTTTCCTAATTTCAGGAGACCATTAGGTGAGCCGAACATTAAGTATTGTCCTCCTCTAGCACATCAGCAGGGACTCTAATATTATCAGTCATAAACTCTCTTCCAGATTTTTGTGGTTGCTAATCTTAAAATGGCTGGCAGATGGAGGAGGGTTGAATAAAACCAATAGCCTTCTTTTCACAACTCTTCATTTTTATTAAAACACATGTAAAATTACGGTGTTTTTGTAGAGAAAGTTATTAATCTACATTTTGAAGCTTTTACTCTTTTCCAGTGATTCCAGTGAGAGTTTTGCTTGAGCAGAACTTCAGGACTTGGCAGTTATTTTATGTCTTAACAGAAGGAGGCCAGACTCCCAAATCAGGGCTCAGTGGTTGAGTAGCAGCGATCTGTTCTAAAAGTGAGGGGCTCAGGCACAAGATGGGAATGGGGACCTTGTATAATATATATTTAAACATAGAACAAAAAGTGTTGAAATACAAGTTTTAACAATAGATGTATCTGTATGTTTTAAACATTTATGTGTTCTGTGTTTCTGCAAACGATACCTGGCAGTGATTGGGTCCTTGGAGCACAGTAAGAACCTTGGGATTAGAGGACCCCTGCAAATGGGGACCCAGAGGTGTTAAACTACTGAACCTCCCCCAGAGAAGCTACAATGGGTGCATACACAAAAATCCACACTGCAAATTGCATGACTAATTGAATTTTAGTAACGAATACATTCTTTCAGGATTAAAAACATGAGTACATTTTTAGAAGTTCTTTGCTTTTCAGATGCAAGCCTAAATGACAAAGCAAGTTACTTTCTGAAGTGTTTCTTCAGTTAACTAATTTTCACTGTATTACTGTTTTCAGATCTTTTATCAGTCTTGCTTGGTCTGTACATTAGATGAATGATAACAGCTGTGATTCATCACAGCAATTTAAAGTATTCAGTCTTCGTGGAACAGTGGTGTTCATCAGATTTTATAACATAGACTACTATTCCACAGTACCTTTCACTAACTGCTGACTAGGTGCTGAGCAAATATGAACAGCTAGGATGGTAAACAAATGTTCTAGAGACAATTCTGTATTTGATGTTTACATACAACTTCTGCATATATGTGTTTACTTTTGTTACTTGGTTGTCTTCATCTTGTGAGAGTCTTCATGGTGCAACTGATAGCAGACAATCATAGAAATAAACTAAATCTCTCTTTCAAGATGGGATTATAATATGTTAGTTCTGATGATCTTCCTCTTCTAAATCTCAGCTTCAGTTTTATGGCACCGGGTAACTGTAGAAATTTCCAGACTCTGAGCCATTGCAGCCTCCTTTCTTCATGGCAGGTTCCGTGATGGATGGATGAGAATTATTATCATGGTGTTTGTACACATTTGAAAAACATTTAAAAGGCAAGAAGTCAAGCCCTACATTTCTATAAAGCTTATGAAGCCCTTAAATTAAGAATACTTTAAATGTCCTAGGCTGTGCTTCAGCGGATGGAGTGTAAATGTCTGCATACAAACCATCTATCTGAACTCACCTTGGAGTCACTAGAGAGAAACAGGTATTTTGTGTGTGTGGCTGCCCTCATCCTAAAATGTGTATTTACTGCAGCTCAGATGAACTGCTCCCTTTTTTTTTCATGGGTGCAGTACCATGGGCTTCAGTTCATCAACATCTTTGAAAACAGGATTGTTGCTATAAGTTTGTAGCCCAGAATTGGAGACTAACTTTGAAAATATGTCCATGTTCACTCTGGAAATCCAATTAAAATATGGAATTCTCATTGTGATTCATTTTCTTACCCTGCTTTTTCTATTTCTGCATCTGAAAGTTTCCCCTTTCAAAAGTACTCTAATATTTACTCACTCTGCATTACTCTTTTCAGTTCCAATGACATACAACTTTCTTTACATGTTAATTTGCCATATGTTTGCTTTCTTAAGCCAATGTGATCTGAGAAGTACCAAAACAAGTGAGAGTCTAATTCAGCGTAGGCCCAAGGTCTTTTGTTAGGTATGGGGAAATAATCAAAAGCGTGGAATAAATGTTTGTCGCTGTCAACTATGAAGTTAGATTCTCAGACTGTCATAATAAATTAAGAAACTGGGAGCTATGTGACAGCAGCATCAATCTCAGTCTTGTTTCTGCAAGTCTTCGTGTTGTCTGAGTATTTTTTGTAATACTTCCTGGAGGAGGTAATCAATCAGAGTAAAGATTTCTCTATGTGGAACATTAAGGAAAGTAAAGAATAATCACCAAAGAGTATGAAGTTAATATGTATAGGTTAAGTCAGTTAAATCCCATATGGATCCTCTTATTTGGTCTGATATGGCTCTAAATGACTGTGTCTTAGTTCAGCAAAGTCAGTTTTATTCTGCATTATTTATTTTGCATCCTTACTGCTTTATCTTGTTAATATTAGTTTTGTATCTTTTGTTAATTCATCTTAACTTTCTCATGATAGAAAATTTCTAAGCCAGTGTGGCCTATATTGGTGTATACCTTAAGAGAAAAACTATAATATATATTAAAATTAACCAAAGCTTTGGGAGCCACATTGTGTTTAGCTCTTACTTAAAGCAAGGGAGAACATATATTCACCTGAGGGTGCAGGATTGCAGTCTGTAATGAGTGTGTTTACAGGTCAGATCTGTATGACATTTAAGCCTTCCCTCATGGAAAGGTGTCTTTGTCAATCCTAAAAATTACGTAGATACAGTGAAAACACTGAATTCATATGGATTACAGAAATACATCAGACAAGGTGGAGAGCAGTGTAGTCATCTCGTCTCTCATGTCAAATATAGTAACTGTCATTATACTATGCTTAGAATGCAATCAGTTCTTGGCAGTGTTGGTTTATGTTAAACAGTATGATTTATACCATCAAGAAATAGCTGTTGAAAAGAATAGCTACTGCATAATTGCTTTCTGTATTAGAAAATGAAACAAAACTCTTTTCCAGAAAGGCTGCTAGTGAATTTCCTTGTTAAGTAGATTCCCAAGACACACTTTCTATAGTGTCCTGCTTTTGCTGTCTAACACTTTCCATTAATTTCTGCATCTTGATGTTACCCATTTGACTTCAGTGTACAATGTGCAAACTTAAATATTTGAATCAGACTACGGGACCAATATAGAAGATTATTTTTACTGCTTCTATTACCTTCTTCAGACTTCAGTCCAGATCCTTCTCAAGTACCTCAAAATATTCCATATGTGCATATTCCTCACTGGAATTGTATGAGAGCACAAGATGGAGTTTTGCATAAAAGAGGAGCAGGAAGGAACATGGACTAGTTGATGGTAGCATATTTTAATATGACTTTGTGATGACTGTAGCAAACATCTGAATAATAATTACTTATTAATTAAAACATTAATGAAAAAGTCACTGGATATACTGTACAAGAATGATTTTTTAGAGAATTTGGAAGGTTCAAGATTAAAGCAAAATTTATGAGTAAGAGGCCTTATGGGATATGGAAAGAAATGTTTGGAAACAATTGAAATATACTGTGTTAAATAAATGAGACTAGAGCGGACATATGGTATTGTGCTGTAGGACAGGAACAAAAATGAGAGTCAAGGCAAAGCTTTTCCACTCTGTCTTAATAAAGGAAAATTCTAACTGAAGAGAAAGGTGCTACAGCAGTGAGTATTAGGCTGTAGTGCAGCCTCTCCTGCAGAGTGGTCATACCTTTGTTAAAACAAAAAGGAAGTAGAACTGAAGAGTTCAAAAGAATAGAAAGATGTATTTGCTGAATTTATTTAGGCAACAGTGTTACAGACACTCCTCAGCAAGACTCAGGCGTCCAGAGTTCTGGGAGCTCCTAGCCTTATGTACTGGGTGTCATATGTTACTGAGTATACTTTCATGGGTTTTATTCATCTCATAAGAAGAGTTGTGCAGAGGGGACAAGATTTCGGGTTGCAAGACCTTCAATATTGGCTTTACTTTAAAAATTGTGAATATAAAATTGTATAGTTCTTAATGGGGAAAAACGTGGGGGTTTTTATTGTAGGGTACACTGTACAGTTTTTCATGCTAATTTTTTTTCTTGTATTAGCTGTTTTATCAGACAACATGCTTGTGGTTTAATCTCAGCTGGCAACTAAGCAGAGAAAACTCATAGGTGAAATATTTTATAATTATTTTTGATTAAATAAACTTGAATGGGAAAGAACTACATTTTTCTACAATATTTTTTCTCCTACAGAGTTTCTCCAATGATGTAATGTGTTTATAAGTATACAAGCAACTTGAAAGTGAGGTGATCTTTTTTTTGTATGTGTCTGAATCAACAAAAAAATCCCTAAAGTGATTTTTCGCGAGTGTTCCTAGTATATTTCTGTCATGACCAATACAGGCTTTTCCACTACGGATAACTTATACTGTAATATTAAGTACCAGAGTCATATTTTTCAGATACATATTAACAAATGAAGAGTGGCAATATTTCAGTATCACCTTCTGAAAAATGACTTTTGCAATTCAATATAATGAGTAAATACATTGGTATATTTAGACTTAACTGTGGAGCTTGAATGATTTCCTTTGAAAAAGTTGAGAAACTTCATTTATTTAGTTATTTCTCTTGTTGATTTTAAAGGCATAACTAAGAAACTGCTTCTGAAATTAGTCAGAGACACAATAAAAATTACTAATATAACAATGAAGAATGGGCTCTGGATCCCACTAGTGATTTATAGTGACAGGCTTGGAGCTGCACTCACAGGTCAGGGAGCCAGACTTTTGTCATGGACTGACGTGTCATTCAGGGCTTGGTTATATAAGATGCTAAGCACTCCAGTCCCAATGCATCAAAACTTTTACTCACACACCAGATATGAGTCATGATATCCGCTGCTGTGAAACTAGAGCACTTTCTTTAAAAGGCCTGAGACTGTCTGTATGCCTCTGAGTGTTATTCAGTACTTACAAAAACCTCAGAAACTCCCTGTCTGAACATCTTGGGAAAGTCTAAGAGACTTGATTTTGCTCACTTTAAAAATAACTGGAAGAACTCCTGACTATAATTTCAGTACCGTTTAGGCTGTGAAGGGACCACAGGCTCAGCCTGTCAATGGCTGCACATTCAAAGAATGTGAAAACTCATTCTTGTGCTCTGAAATTACATGCATATCCTGGATATGGACTGAGTGTCGCTTTAAGTGTTTGAATTTGAAATCAGAACTCAAAGAAGAACCCTAGGAAACTGAGCTCCAAATATACAGGTTCCAACAAGTGTCCACTTTGTAATTTTGCACAGGCTACGTGTCTGAGAGGCACTTCAGGGACTTCAAGTTGCAGAATTTGTCAGTGGATGGTCCATTTGCCTTAACATGTAAATACTTTTCCCTCTGACCTAAGATTCGGTAAAATCAACATGAAATATATTAGAGTAAAAGTAAGACAGCTTGTAGTGGAATAAGTTGCCCATAGAAAGGTCTGCATGTTTTCTGTCATTTACAGATTAACTTGTGCATGAAACACAAGGTTTCTCTCTGTATTTAGCCTGTCTGATGCAGCTGCAAAGTGAGTAGATGCGTTAACTTCATGTATTGGACACTGATAACAAAAGACCATGACTCTTAAGTACTTTGATTTAAGAAAAAACGCGCACTATTCTATAGCTGTTATAGAAATCCATTCACGTGTTCCCAGGTGCTGGTAAAAAGAATACAGAGCTCTGGTGAACTTCATCAGGAAGGTGGGGATGAGGCAATTTTGTTTTGATTTATTTTGGTTCTTTGTTTATTTTGGCTTTACACTACCATGCCAGCTCCAAATTTAGTAAATTCATCTCTTCTTTACTATGATGTTCCTGAAATTAGGGGGTTTTTTTATTGCTGTTGCTTTTTATTGATAATTCCCAGCACTCTTACCAATCAAGGCAACGCTGATACAAGACACACATGTGGCTGATTGTGTTCATCTGTTGAGTTGCATAGTCCTAACACAATTTACTGCAGCTTATGTGTACTAGTGGGTGGCTGCTGCTTAGCTGGTGTCCACCTCTTTTCTAAGGCTGTTTTCTTAAAACCAAGGAGTCAAAACAAACCAACCAACAGCACAACTAGGTTGAGTGGTAAGCTAGTATTGCTTTTCAATATAAAAAAAGAAATGAATGTTTACTGTAAGGTCTTGAATATTTTTCAGGTATTTCTGTCAAGAGAAATCAGACAAAATATTTGTTCTAAATAAAGCTTTTTGTGTTACTCGTATTTAGGAGAGTGGAAATGCTGAACTAGTTTCCCTGGTGGCATAAGTGCCAATTTACCCAAACATTTTGTGCCAAATGAAGCATTCATTCACTGAAGACATACCTACGAAAACTGTTCAGTAAGTGAGGTTGCATTTACAAAACACTTTTCACCGGTGGAGATACTTTCAGGAAAATGTAATTGTGTTGATATGACCTACAGGAGCAATTTCAGCACTTCCAAAGCATTTTCAGCATTTTCCTGTTCCCCAGAAGTTTAGTGTGTAGATATGTGCCTGACCAAGCCAGTGTTTCTCAGCTCCTGATATGGTTGTCTGTTCAGTGCGTTTGTCTGTTGTGCTTCAGACTCTCCCGTTTCTTCCACTTTTCATGGACATCGAGTATTATTGGTATAGAAAGGGAGAATGACTTCATAGCCTACTGGGTGTTGCAATGCTTAGTTTAAAATCCCTCATCTGAATCTAGAGAGTCCCCTAACTGTGTTATTGATAGATAACAAAGAAAATAATGAATCTAGCCATTTCTTTGGCTTTTATTACCAGAGCTCAGGAGGAAAATACTTCATGTTGTATAGACCTGGAAAATGTTACCAATGTGAAATTAAAATATTGTTTCATTTTTCATGTTGTTACATGCTTTTTTTGACCCACAACAAAATATTTTTCATTTTTTTAGAAAAAAAATCAAAACAAAGAAACAAAACCCACAGTTTTGAGTTAACCTGAACCATATTTTTCTGATCCTGGCAGAGTCTATAAGTAGATGTAAAAGGCGACAGGTATGAGCGGTAGTTATCTTGGAAAAAGGATATAGAATACTGCTTCAGTTGAGCCTGCAGCAGTCGGTGATGCTCCAGAGAAATCCTGGGGTAAGATAAAGTAAGGGGTATTATGATGGGATAATTTACTCAACTTGTCCGAAATTTTTCTTTCAGTTGACCAGGACTGCTTCTTGTTAATCTGTAGTTAACTTCCCTCCTTCAAGTTTATGAAGGATTGTTAATCCAGCATTGCAACTTGGAGCACCCTACATGCAACTAGACGTCAGTGGGAACTGCAAGCTTATTGCTAATGGGGCCGGGGCTGTCCAAGCCTCACAGTAAGAGCCTCAGGCCAAACTGGAGGCTGCTGGCATTTGCTAGACAGCGGCACTGTAGATGAAAAGCAGCAGGATCAAGTTAATACAAAATTGTTTTACAGCCCTGTATCAGAAGAATGGATAACTTATTAAAAAAATAATTGATTGGGGACTTTGTTGTGTTCGGGCACTGTTGTCAGGAACCCTAAAAAACAGACATGATTACCAAGTGAGAGGATAGAAGCTACAACGAAGATGTCACATTAAGGGGCTTGGATGTTTATTTTGGAAATGCTAAAAGCTGCAGAAAGGCGTTTGGTGTCTTAAAAGGACAGACAGTGGTGCCCAGTTGTTTAAGAAAAGAATAAGCAAGTGACGTCAAGAGACTTAAACTGGATGCACCATTCGCGCAATGTTTGTGGGGCTGTTTACTTCAGCTCTGCAAATGGGCAGGCATCGCATGCAGCAGAGTTAAGCTCTTGTGTTGAGTATGTCCTATGCTATACATAGTCAAGTCTGTTGCAGCTGCATTTGCACTGTGTTTGTGTAGTGTGAAATTTAAGGAATTCCACTGTCTGTCACAAATTAGCTATAGAAAAAAGATTTTAAGCATTCCTTTTCAAGTTGCGCACATCTATGACTCTGTAGACAAACAAGAAGCCTGGTCAGTGGGTGTTGAGGTGACAAGTGATTGTAGCCCATGGTGGTGGGTTGACCCTGGCTGGATGCCAGGGGCCCACCAAAGCCGCCCTATCCCTCCCTCTCCTCAACTGGACAGGGGAGAGAAAATATAACGAAAGGCTTGTGGGTCAAGATAAGGATAGAGGGAGATCATTCACCAGTTACTGTCATGGGCAAAACATGGACTGAACACAGCTAGAGAGTGAAAAGTGAAATGACTGAGGGGGATTTCTGTTGTTTAGTTGTGGTGAAGAGACGAGGGCTGGATTGTGTGTAAATTGTCAACTTTTGTCTGATGGTGTGATGATGATACTTCGATTTTGGTCTGGGGAATTACTTTTTGTTGATGTGAGTGAAGTTTGTGAAGGCTGTGTAATGAATGTGGATTTTAATGATAATTCTTAAATACGTGATTCACAGAGGTGAGGGGTGGACTGTATTGGGTTTGCATGGCCAGGTTTTGGTAGCGGGTGGGGCATAGGGGTGGCTTCTGTGAGAAGCTGCCAGAAACTGCCCTTGTGTCTGATAGAGCCAATGCAAGCCGGCTGCAAGATGGACCTGCCAGAATTCTCTGGGAGAGATCATGGGCATCCTTTTAGGTGCTGTATCCTTGTACGTAAGAAAAGAGTGGTTCTAGGGATCAGTTAATTGATCACTTTAGCATTATTTTAGTATTAATCACCCAAGATCATCCCTGTGATTAGTACTTCATGTTTCATGTTTCTCTTCTGTAAAATGTACTTTATTTTTCAGGGAAAGGTAATTTTTCAAACTTTTTTTTTTTTTAATGTCTACTGCAGTAAATGTTCACTGCTGTAGGATCCATTTTTTTGCAAGTGGATCTTTTCTCAACAAGTACTCTAGTGAAGAATTCTGCAACTGTGATAGTGAATGAAATACTGGATTCAAGGATGTGGTGTTCTTTTCCTTTTCTTCACCACACTTTTCAATTTCTGAAACAAGGGGACAAAAAGCATTCTAGTCTTACGTGCAAATAGTAGAAAATTGGGGCCCTGCTTTTAAATTCTTAGTGAAGTCTGATTTCAGATCTCCTGGAGATATGAATGCTGTGCACGTAGGTAGTAGTGTCTCTTTCTTCTAATACTTCCCTTTGTATGTTCATATAAAGTTGGTCTAGGAAAAATGATATAGCAGTTAGTTCAATCAGCAATGATTCCTGTTTCCATGGCCCCCTCAGCTGATGCAATGTATCAGCCTCCCTACCTTGACAGCATGTCACTGCTTGTATGACCATTCCAGCAGGAACACCTGCCTACAATCTCTAATCTGATACCACTTGCTTCACTCCTACATGCCAGATTTACTCTTTGGACTTCCACAGCTATCTTGAAATCAGATCTTCCAAGACACCCACTCCAATAGAGCATCATGGTACTTGGAGAGAATGGAACAGAGAAGTGAGAAGAATATGTGCTAAATGTTGCCGTCATTAAAGTTGACTTCTAGAAATGAGCACTTTTTGTTTTAAATGTGAAGTCATTCGAATTGTCTCTGTAATTATCATATTTGTGCATTGCTGTGCTTCAGGACTCAAAATAGATGAGGTAGATGGTACGAGGCTTAAGTAAGATCAAGAAAGATGCAGAAGAGGCAAGTGGGGAATGAATATTTACTGTTTCTCATAATAATGGGATTAGGGGGCATTCATTCAGACTATGAAAGCAACATGTTTTAAATAAATAAAAGGATGTCTTTATGTAACTCATAATTAAATTGCAGAAGTAATTGGCCCATCATGTTGGGCTTGAAGATATAAGACAAATTCATACAGGAAAGATCCAGCAGTGACAATGGTCTAGCAAGTGATTTAGGAAGGTTAATAGGTACATGGTTGCTGAAAGCTGGGAAAGCGTGCTAGCAATGGTTCTGTCCCACCTCTACAGTCTTCTCCTGAGTGTCAGCTACAGGGCAGTGTCAAAGAGCGGATGCTGGGCTAGATGTTCTTTTGGTGTAAGAATAACTATGACTGTAGTAAATCCAGGAATAAGACTTTCAGCGAGCTTTCTGACTAGGAATACTCAGAATATAATGATTTTAAAAGTCCAGAATCAGACACTCATATTTTCTGAGTTTGTGGTTGCTAATAATTTCTCTTACAAATACAAGATATCCTTAGTGGTGTTTTGTTACTAACATTTGAGGGTAGTCTGCAGTATTGCTACCAGTAGTTCATCTCTCTATCACAATGTTCCGTACTGGTAAAATAGGCACCTTAGACCAATCTTCCAAGTTTCAAAGAGTAGCTTAGAGAAAACCTAGCAGGGTCATCTCTCTGGATCGTAAGTCAGAGTCTTGCTTTTAGAAGTCTACAAAGAATCTTAAGGCCATAGTAAGTGGATTGTACTGTGGCTCCCAAATGCTTTGGGAGGCTTTGAGGATGAGACTCGGATTTCTGAGGGGCTTAAGTACTTATGAAAATGCTAACGTGGAAAAAAAAAAAATGTCAGAAGATCATGGTAGGAAGTGGCCAGTGGACATGCTGTTCTTGACATTGACTCTGTGTAGCATTTCCACTTTTGTATCTTCCTGCTTGTGGTTTTGGTTTCAAGTACACTTAGCAGACCTTTCTCCCTCGATGGTATCCAAACAGGACACTCGATCAGCATAGCTTCTTTAGGCCAAATACTGCGGGAAGCTCTGAGCCAGATCAGGGTGAAATACCAGTGGAGCTTGTTTGAAAAGTTCATCAGATAAATTAAATGAGAAACCGAAAGCATTTGTTTATTTAATAAATAAAACATCTTTATCAACTGTAATGTTTCCTGCCCTTTGATACTGTTTCACACTACAGCTCTCTAGAGGATCTCATTTTACCAAGATACAGAACACAAGTGTGATTATGTAAAGGCGATGAGCCAAAAAGCTAGAGGTCTTATGCAAATTTAGATATGCATTAATTTGCATAATGCTTCTGATGTATAGATATATCTATATATGTATGTGTTATATATATATATATGCATCCATTATCTTACCTTCTCTTTTGAAAGATGCTTCTCCTTTCCCAGCCTCTCCCTGAGCTGGCTCTTCCCTTTTTCCTTCTTGTCCTTGATGATGACTGGCCAATTTGAACTCCAGGCCTTCATGTCCCTGGAAACATAGGTTTGTCACTCTGGTATAAGCTCTGTGTAAGCAGTTCTAGCTCTTGTGCTGATTGTCACCTTAGCTATTTATTTGTGCTGGTAAGGAGTAATTAAGGGCTGTGGAAACTGAGTTGTTTCTAGATGCTTCCATCAGGGATTGTCTTTGGTAGACAATATCACAGGAGTGATGAGTGAGTGTTACAGAGAATGGCTTAACAACATATATTCACTTTCTCCTAGTTTTTATTCCTCTTTTTGAGAATGAGGGTTGGAGCAGCCATGTGGAATAACCATCTGAGCTCAGCTCAGCTTCTCACCTTTTTGCATCTTTTTGTGAGTTAAGATTGTATAGATTTGCTGAAACCTTGCTCCAGCTTCCACCCTGGAATCATCAGTAGGATTTTAAGGCTCAGCTCTCACATAAGCAGTGGGTAAGGTACTCTAGGAATCAGCGCATGCTGTCAGGTGGTGGGGTCAAGCTGGATGAAAGAACTTCTGCTAGATGAGGAGCCAACAAAATGGATTTGAGTTTCTATGCACCAGTTTAAAGGAAGGGAGACCTTCCTCACAAAGACAACCCTAGTCCTGGATTAGATGGCCAGTGGTAGCTGATTTTGTGCAAAAGGTTGCCAAAGAAGACATGTATGTTTGCTCTAAAAAATGTATATTAATTTTTATAAAGAGTAGAGTAATAGAGAGAGTGAGCTTTGTATTCGTGCTCAATAAATTTAAAAGTTTTTAAAATAGGTTTAGTTGGGGCTTAGAGTAGATGTTTAGGTGAAGGGATTTTACATAATAAGTGACTTTTTTCCTGTATCTAGAGTTAGGCCCTGGGGTGCAGGTCACCAGCAGGTGTTAACTGTCACACAGAGTGGCAACAGTTAAAGCTCCCAAGGATCCACTCTCAGATTTTCAAAACAGTCAACAACCCAGTTTGACATGTAGAGCTCCCAAAACTGGAGCCAGAAGAGCGTTATTGAAAACCTGGCTACTTTTTTTGGTGTTTACGTGGAACTTAATCTCTAGAAAATCTGGTCCAAAATGCAATCTCACATATGCTGCATTGCTGATGGGCAGCTGGGTAACTTGAGCTGCATTGTACGAGTGTTGCACAAACAATGAAAGAAATCAAAGCCTCTTTGGCAGCTATTTCATTTATGAGCTTTCAAAAAATTCAGATACATGAAGGAATTATTCTACCACATCTACCAAAGCTTGAGCTCATTGGAGTTCTCTCTCCTAACTTCAGAAGGCTTTTCTACCCCATTCTCTAAACTGGGTTAGTAATAGACTGATCAAAAGGTTACTTTGTTGGAAAGAAAGTTTACCAAGTAAATAATTCAGTAAAATTTTTCTGGGCAGCCGTGACCAATAGATTGCTTGGTATGGTCAATAATAAGACATACTGCCTTTTAAGACAGCAGTGATAGAAAGTGCTCCAAAAAGCCTGACCCTAGTAGGATTGATACATGAGAAGATTGATGCCTGAGAAGAGAAAATATTAATCCTACACCACCAGGCCAAGATTTATTGGAAAGCATGTAGTATGGAGATAGAGATATAGTAGCCCTAGATCCCAGCTGCTCCCTTTCTTCAACTCCTTCTCTTCATAAATGCATATTAAAATAATTTTGAGGCAAGTAATTGAAAATAATTAGAATAAATTCCTCATAGTAAAACTTGTTAGAGTTTAAATTGTAGTAACTTTTATTCAAGTATATGGATTTGGGGCTTGCTAGTCTCTTTACGGAAGCAGTAAATCACCAGCATTTGCTATCAAGAGCAGCAAAAAAATGTTTATAAATCATTGCATTTGTTTCAGATTATTCATCAGAGCTGGAAGGCAATTGTTCATGTTGCTTTGTGATACTTTAAACAGAATGCTGGGAAGGCTGCGTACTTTGTAGAAAAGTTTTGGGGTTTGTACATATACCAGCTGAGACTTTTTCCTTCAGTAAGTGTTCAACTAATCTTCCAGAGAGGAGGATCTAGATTCCAGTGTGCTGTTTTGAAGGAACAAGTTTGAGTTGACACTAATAGGGCAGCAAAGCCTGCTGACTCACAGAGGAAGGGTCTCACAAAGTTGTCTTATTTATCTTTCTTTCTTATATTGCAGTAGGCAAGGAAAGTCTTCCCATCTCCTTTTCCTGTGCCTTCCCAAACTGCTTTGGTGGGGTTATGAAAAGGTTCCAGTCTGGAAGAGAGTAAGAACTGAGGGCGGGGAGGATTTTGATACAGAAAATTTGAGGCAATAGTGCTTAACATTTCCTAGTAAATAAAAAAAGGACAATCTACACACTTGCATTGTAGTTCAAGACAGGAGGAGACTGCCTGGTTTCCCTGGGTACTGCTGTAATTACCCTAGAGCTTTTTTTCTCTGTGAGAAAGAGCTACAGTTTCTGTCCCATGAAGCACTGAGTTTCTCCAGCATTTTCAGAGCTTCCTGGCCTTGCCTGCAAAAGTACTGGCAAAAGCAGCTTGGTTTTACCTTAGTGCATTGTGTCCAGTCCTGGAGGAATCAATTTCTGCAGGAGCTGTGCCAGCTCTTCTGAGGTTTTGAATGTTGTGGATCATTTAGCTGTGTTGTGTTTTTTCCCCCCTCCAAAAATAAAATGAAAGCAAAATACTCACCCGCTCATATGCTGACATGTTGGCACATACTGTGAAATAACTAACTGGTTGCAGAGCCTCCATAAAAAAAAACAAAACTTGGATTGTTCAGGTGGCAAGTTGCTTTTATCCAAAGGAAAAACAGAAAATTGATATGATATACCTTTTATGAGCAAAACAGGAGATTTGCAAGGTTGAATGTGGGTCAGATATCTTTTAGTGGTAGTGGTTTCCCAATGCTGAAACATATGTCTCTGTTAAACACCACAGCATAAAAACTTTTATGCCAAAGAGAGGTGATGGGGGGGTAGGCATGGACCCTCAAAACAGCCAGTAGCTAATGCTGCCTTTGTGGTTTTATATATTTGCCTATTAAAATGACAATACAGACATGGAACATTTAGATTTAAGAAGCCTTCTTTTCATTAAATAACATTAAACAAACTGACAAAGTAGGGGGTTATGACTCCAGTAATTGAAACATGCTGTTCTCTTCAAGACCAGAACTCTATAAAGACTCTTTTCACCCAATAATGCCCTTTGTGTTTGCTTGCTACTCCTACTAGAAATTACTGTAGGCCTGAAATCTGTCTTTCCACATGGAGTGGGGATGACAGAGTGCAACACCACACTTGGCAGATGGGGTCACAGCCTTTTAAGGACGTTAACATTCATTGTGCATTGGAAATCAATTTGCAGCTCAGAATGCATAGAGACTTAGCTGGACTCCCCTCCCCACTTTTATCTTTATGTTAACTTTAAATGTAGGATGCAGGAAAAAGAATTAGATGGATTAATTTGGATTAACGCTGATGGGGTTTGGGTAGTTTTCATTAGCTTAATTTAGAGTGTGCCTTGCTCTTCTAGGTGTATATTCTGAATCTGTACATTATCTTGCATTTCTTTTTCCTTCTCTCTTCTAGATGTTGATGAGTGTCAGGATAACAATGGAGGGTGCCAGCAGATTTGTGTAAATACTATGGGCAGCTATGAATGTCAGTGCAAAGAGGGCTTTTTTCTGAGTGATAACCAGCACACCTGCATTCATCGCTCCATTGGTAAGTTTTCAGTGTGTAAATTGTGCTTTTTAGAATAACTGTGTTCAATCAGAAATGCAGAAACTGTTTGGGGAGATTTTTTTTGTCCACAGAGCTCCCAAAATCATTTCACTGGTTGGCTGGAAATGATTGATTCCTGTGCTACCCAAACTTGTAGCAGAGCCATGAAAAAGACAGGGGAAAAGGCTTTAGTTTGACACAGAAATTGTAATTGGTTCAAACAGGAGGCTCTTAGGGTGGACAGAGGCAGATTTTCAAATGGCAACTTTCTGCTTCTGAGTTTTCAAGACTTAAAAATTTCTCATGTGTTTATTGTATAATAGTTCACCTAACTTTCACCTTAGAGAACATGTATCTTCAATCAAAATGAACAGCTTTATGCTTCTGGGAGTTATACAGGTTATGTTTTTTGTCAGTCATGTAACTCATTGCTTCATTGCACACTGATGATGGCTGATATTATATTGACACAGCATTTTAATTTGGTTCAGTACCCTGTCTGGGGAGGATTAGAAAACTGCTTCTCTGTTGCCTATGCACTAGCAGTAGAAATAAGGAATCTCTGCAAAACTGTGATCCTTTCTGCTGCTGATTTTGACTAGAAGAAGCAGCTCTCCCTTTTCCATATGTTTCAGACATGGAAGACAAGTTTGAGTGGAACAGGAGAAAAGAAAACAGCATAGCTATAAATCTTTGCAATTAAGTGGACTCTTTATGTGTTCATTCAGACTTTTGGTGACCCTGGCAGCAGTGGGAATATATGCTAGCAAACTCTTTTACCAATAGGCAATACAGAATGACAAAGTAGCAAGATGAGCCTGGTGATCAACAAATGTAAGCACGCTGTAAATTTCAACAAGCCACACAAATCGTTCTGAACTACTTTAAGTCACCAAAATTAACCAGAAAATCCTACTTCAACACGGAGTATGAATTTAGTCACTCTGTTGACAAGAAGGTAAGATGTTGTAGTGTAGCATCTCAGAAATGTAAATTTATTTCTGGAACTGTGTGTGTGCTAACACAGAATTGTAAAGACAAGCAGTAATTTTGATTTTCAGAAATGTGACTCTCCAGAATATATTTACAGATCCACTTTTTAACATGATTGTTAAGTTTTAAGCAATTGAGGTATTTTGATTGTGACAAGAGCATACAATTAAGCTCCATCAACCAGTGCATTTTAAAGGTTGTTATCTAATAGGTTTTTCGTGATTCTTTTCAACATAAATTGTTCAAATTTCTGTTCAGCGTAAAGTAACTCTGACAAACAGATATCCAACAGAGCAAGGAATAGTAGCTGGAGGCTTAATGAAAACCACTTGTGGAATACTGTGATACAATCATTATTTCAATTTGCACATTATAAAAATTCCCAGCTGTAATAAAAGATAATTTAGTTATCTGAGATGGAAACTAATGAAATAAATGAAAAATGAGACTCTAAAGGCAAAAAGTTTCTTCTAAGGGGTAGATTTATTGAGGAAAAAGGGTGAGTTTTTATGGCAAAGAGGATTCCTAGTTTGCCAGAAGGACTGTGGGAGTGGATTTGAAGGTTGGCTGCTGTATGCACGTAATAAATATGTATGGAATAATATATTTGTGTGAACTTGTTTACAAAGAAAATGTCATCTAAGACATGGACATTTAATTTGAAACAACATCTTCTGATTATTTTAGATCTGAAAAAAACAAGCAGCCCACCAAATAGACTGATGGCGATTGCAGAGTGTTTTCTAAACAGTTTGTAGCTTTTCAAAAGTAAAGTACCAATGTACAATAGTAGCGCTTATTACACTGTAGTGCCGTGATTCCCCACACAAATACATCGGGTGGGTATGCTGGAGGAAGGAAATGAAATGAAATGAAACTAAACGATCTGTTTCAGTTGTCAAAGGTGACTGAACTGCAAATAGTAAACATGCATGATGAGAAAGTAAAAGGCTTTTTTAATATCTGTGTTTACTAACTTTCATCTGTCTCACATGTAAGCGCCACTACAGAAGCTATTGGAATGCGAAAATACACAACATATTTAGCCAGAATTGTGTCTAGGTCTAGCTTGTGTCTGTACCTCTGTTGGTAAACAAGCCTTGAAGTGGACAAAGGCACAACACACAGCTGGCACCGCACTGACTTGCCAAAGCCCTTTAGCAAGCTTGTTGACTTTGAGCATAATATCCATTAATTGCAGTGGGATTTCTTTTCTGTTTCTGAAAAATGCATGTGCAGTCACACAGTCTTGGTGTCCTTGACATTACCTAAAGTCTCTTCAAGGACTCAGCTAGTCTAAAACAGTCAGCCACAAGGTTCTTCATGCAGTTCACTAACACCTTTTCTCTCCTGTTTTCAAATGCCTTGGGAAAATGGGAGAAGCCTTGCAAGGTGCTTAGGACGTACCTGGAGCTGGGATGAGTTCAGAATGGAGGGAGCAGTACCAAACCTAAGCATTGTCCTGTCTGCAGGCCATGCTCACCTGCCTTTGCCATCAGCCAGGCTGGTGCTGATTGCGTGCTTTGAGCTCATCAGCACATTTAAGTGATGTGATAGTTTCTGAGTAGAAAAAGGGAATTAGATATTCTCTTGGAGGTTGAACAGAGGAAGGAATATGCCCCTTTTTGCACTATCCAACTAAGAGAAAGGTGTCTTCTGGTATGAGGCACCTGTATGTCTTTCCTCAACTTCCAGAGGTGTGCTGTGCCTGTCCCAGTGTTTCGGGGGTGTATTATACCACCGTGCTTCTACCCACAAGCTGTCATTAAAAGCCACACTGGAGTTCATGGTAGGGGCTTTTAATATCATCCTTGTGTCCCCAATGATATGTTTGCTTGCCATCTAGAACTGTTCTTATTATTTCCTGTGGACAAAAAGGATTAATGATCCATAGAGATATGTGAATTTTATACCAATGGGAGGCCAGGCTGACATTAAAGTCAGGGCAATCCCTGGTTTCCCAGTATTTGCTTTATTTCACTATCTTCATTATAGGGCTACTGATTTCTTCTGTTTAGTCTCAATGTCTTTTGGGAGTATACTATGCCCAGTACAACTTACCTCATTTCTTTTTGCATAAAACTTAATTCCCCTTTCCTGAGTCAGAGTTCAGTACTAGTTTACTTGCAATAATGATGGCAACAATGGAGAGAGAGAATTGGGGAGAGACTGGATTGTAAAAGATGCGGAGAATTTAACAGTTGTTTATCTTAGTACACCTTAATTGCAATAGTAGGTGTGAACACTGTGAATTATACCAAAGACAATATTTGTGTTTGTTTCCTCATTACTTAAAAAGAAACCAGAATAAAACAGGTGTTACTGTATCATCTCCAGCTCCAGAGGGAGCATGTGTTTAATAAATGTGGAGATTAGTATCCTACACTGCAGCTGCGACTTGAGTCAGGTGAGTGGGTTACAGCATGTTTTCCCTTAATTTGGTGATAAGACGAAAGCCCCAATTCAGCAAAGCCTCTGGGCACATCCTTGAAGTCCTAGTCATATCAAAGTTGGTTAAAAATCTGATTTGGGCCTAAAAAGCCTCAAAATAGCCAGATAGCTATATGCCTGTGTCTCCGCTGAAGTTCAGAATGAAGGGTACGGTATGTCGCATTTGTATTACAACTATAAAAGGTATTGTGGTCAGGAACCTGGGCTACAAACTTCGTGACCAACTTAAATTTTCAGCTGAAGAGGTGTAGAAAGCCATTTCTGTCCCACTTCCAGAGGGCAAGACTCCTAAAGCACAAAGTGTGTTTGCTTACAAGCCAGATATTACAGGAGTTCCATGGCTAGGAAGACTACTGTTGTTTCAGATTTCATCCCCTGAATGTCTATCTAAAACATAGTATATATTAATGGTATTGTATCATTCACTGCCAATATTTTTATACAGCTAGTGCCAAGTAAACTAAAAAGGCACGTGCAATCACGAGTGGTAATTATAAGTGGAGACAAGAAGAGGTGGAGAAGTACAATGCTATAGAAGGCTGGAAATTATGATGGTCTGGTAAAACGGTGGGAAAGCTTTTTACATGGTTGTCACCATCATTTTCAAGCCTGTTAAAAAAACTTTTGGCAAGGAAATGCTTTTTCACTTCCCCTTATCCCATTAGCCTTGTGTTCTTAGCAGAGTTAGGGGGTTTGACATAAAGTCAGGGTACCACAACTTAGCAAATTACTGTGCTACAGACAGAGTCTTAAAACCAGTTTGTCTCTTCCTGCACTAGAAGTGTAACAGTTTCATCCCAGAAAAAAACAGAAGTATGCTAAGCCAAGTTGTCTTGCATTTGTCATGGGCTAAGTGGGTTTATGAAATGGCTTACCATGCTAGGGCTCATACATAGTAGCTTCTTAAACTTGATTATATGTTTAAACTGTTGTTAATTTTGCAATAGTAGAGTCGAAGTCCTTCAACCAGCAGACATCAAACTACCAAGTTTCTTCTTGTTCGGAGGATTATAAAACCTCCTTTGTTCAATTTTTTCATTCCTACTTTCCATGATTTGTTTTTATTCCTTACCTGTTTTCTTATTTCAGTGCAATTTTAGAGTGGTAGAATAATGTGTTAGGACTCCCTGGGAGGAAGCGTGATCCCCAGTCAGTACAGGAAAGGTTACAGGTTGGGATTCTGGACTTTATTCCCGTCTCTGATGCTGATGCCTTGCGAGACTCTGGGCAAGAAGGTTATTGTGACTCAGAATTTCTGCAAAGCACTTTAGAGGACAGAGGTGCTTTTTCTACAGAAAGCACAATAATCTATTCATATTTAGATGAATGTGGAAGGGTGACTTTAAATAATTAAGTGTTGACAGTACCGTTCCAGACTTTATGAAGTACAAGGTTTCTCATCTCAACTATGAAAGCTCTTTCATGGTCATGTAACCAGTTAAATTACTCCATTACTCGAATATACTTTGCTGTAGCTACCCCAAGTACAGGCATCCTATTCACTGGAGCCAAACAGTTCTATTTGTCTTTTTAAATTGGAATCCTAATATGATTGTAAAGTAGAGGAATATATGTAAAGTAAATTTTAAGGAAATCAATTCATGTGCTTTTAGATAACATAATTAGAAAACCTTTCAGGCAGCATAAGTTATATCTGGACAAACATACTGTGATCTTGGAAGCTTTTTCCTAAAACTGCATGCAGTATGACTTAAGTGTAATAGAAACTTGCCTGTTTATACATTCCCATGATACATTTTGAATAAATAGTTCAATTGATGATCTTTCACAAAGTATAGGATACAGAATGTATCCATGAAAAAAAGGCTTAATAAGCCATTTTAAATCTCTTTTTGACCTGTTAGAAGAGTGTAACTTTTTAAAACTGTGTATAGCCCACCAAAAATTGCGGTACTTCAGTTTCAGGGGTTCTTATTTGCTCCAGCAGCCTGTGTGCAGGGCACATCACATTTGCTTTCTCCATTCCTCTGGAATGGAAGGAGTTCGTAATTGGTCTGGAGGGAAAATGCAACAGGTGAAAATGCCTGGTGTAAGTAAAAAATAACGTCTGTTAGGCTTGATCTCCCTCCTCTCATATATCAGTGATTTATCATGATTAGGACTAGCAGAGTTACACTGGTATAAAACTAGTTGAAGTGAAATCTGACTTAAGTTCAGCTGTGAGGGAAATCAGTAATTACATAATCATAGAAACAATATTAGGTGAAATTACAGAATTAGATGTGAGAGTAAGTCGTCTCATAAAATCATAGAACAGCTGAGGTTGGAAGGGACCTTGACAGATCATCTAGTCCAAGCTTTTGTGGGAAAGGGACCCTAGATGAGATTATCAAGTGCCCTGTCTAGTTGCGTCTTGAAAACTGCCAGCAATGGGGACTCTACCCTGTCCCTGGGGAGGTTACCCCAGTAATGAATGATCTCATTGTAAAAAATTTCTTTCTTATGTCAAGATAAAACCTCTCCTAGTGCAACTAGTACCCATGTGAAAAGAGAGCCTGCATCCTCTTTGTAGCTGCCCTTTAAGTACTATCCAAATAAAACTAAGTCTGTCCAAATAAAACTGCAAAAGCAGGGTTTTAAGTATCAAACTTGTCAGTATTTTTGTTGGGTTTTTTTTCACCTCAGCTTGTCACATTAAGGCCTTCAATAAATGTCAGCTTAAATGGTGACTGCATAGGATTGGAGGCAAAGGCATGTCACTTTTGGCTTACAAAAATGTAAAATATATCTGAAACCTGAGGCTGCAATCTTCCTTTTATAGGTAAGAAAACTAAAGTGAAAATATTACAGTATTGTCTAACACTCTTGTGACTGTTTCTGAACTGCAGGATGGAGTCACTCCATTTAAGCAGCTGCAGTCCTGTTCCTCAGAGCAGTCCAGATGGAAACCAGGATGTGAGGAAATTATATAGGGTATGAAATCAAGATAGACTTTCAGTATATCCCAAGTTGCAGAGTTAAATACAGTGAAGTAGAGTTGGTTGCAAGCCTTCATTGAGTTCCTAGGAACCAATTCAGACCCATATAATACTTAAACTCAACAAAATATGATGAAGTCTCTACCTATTCTAACTTAGTTTTATAGCTTACTTGCCTTCTGAAAGAAAGATGCTGTGCTTCAGAATTTTCTGTGACCTTGTATTAGGTTTAATTCAGAAAGAAAACAATTTTTTGTTGAGTAATCAATACCCACTGCTGCTTTGCTTCAGGTGAGACTGAATGCAGTAGTAAACCAGCTGGTTAGTAGGATGCAGTGGTGGTGAATTCATTGAAACTCAAAGGAGAAATCTCACAATGCTCAGGAACAACAGCAGATTGCTATATTTGACAAAATCTGGGGTTGAATTCCAAGAGTGTTGTGCAGAAGCTGTCCTTTAACAGATTCCATATTTAAGTGTATTGGTCATAACAGGCATAAATATTTTTTTTAAAATAAAAAAGAAAGAAAATAATACGGAAAAAAATAAAGCCTAGAAAACATCAACTGGTAAGTAATCTAGAAGTCATATGTGTAACTTGCATAACATATTTGAACAATAGTAAAAGTAGATTCACAGTTGAACATGACTGACTAAGTGATAAACTAGGACACGCAGATAATTTCTCAACGAGCCAGAATCTGAAATAGTTAAATGGCATGGTAGCTGTTTCTGCTCGGCTCTATCGCCATGCCTTGTGGTATGGAAAGGATGAAATGGGAAAAGAAGTGTGTAAGAAATAATGAAGCTGGAGATGCAAAGTGTGTCTTGGAAAGAGCAGCTGTTTGAAACACCCTGCAGCAGCATGACAGCCAGCCAGCTTGCCAGGGGGAGCAGGGAATTTGTAAGTCAGATCAAAAATCTCTCCACACCTGTGTGACAGAAAGTGCAATGAACAGTCTGTAGCTCAACAACTGACTGACTGGCAGTGCTGACAAGATGGGAAAGCTATACGCACGAATGGGAAAACACACTGGAAAGTAGTACATTAAAAAAAAAATTAAAGAGAGAAAATATGCAAAGGGGGCTTTCACACTCAGTCATTCAATGGCATTGGAAGTGAACCAATGTTCTGTTCATACTGTCTGCTCTGGATGTAGCAGGATTATACTAAATAAAAGAACTGACATATTTTTTCAAGGCCTCCAGCATCCAGTTGACTGAAACATCAGGTGAGAAAGATCTGGGAAGAATATTAAGCCAGAGTGTACTGGAAAAAACCTTGCATTTATGCATGCACACAACAAATGGACTCTGTTTTAAGTATACCATATGTTATATTTATCATGATGTGTCTCCTTCATACCATCAGGGATACAATGATGAATTCAGGGCCTTCTCTGAATACTGTTTAAGGATGCTCAGCATCTTTCATACCTGCTGTCGTCACTATGGGTCTCTCTGTGTGCGTCTTGTGTTTTTCAGTTTGCAGGGAAATCAGCCACAGACCATGTTGCAGGCACTGTTCCTCTTTTCTGCTATTCGTGACAAATCTCAGAGGTGTGATCCAGCAGGAACTCCCTAGAGGCCAATACCACAATGTGTTTTTGGCTATAAACCAGTAGGAATTCAAGATAGGAATGCCAAATACCTGTTAATATATACTGTTACCCTCCTGTATACGGTATGCATACTATGCATTTAATGAGTTCTATTAATTACTCAATTCCATGTAATTGTGTTTGAGGTTGCTCTGAGCTAGTCTGAAATAATTTAGGATTTAATGGAAATCAGACGGAAGATGCTTGTATTTAATAGCTGTGTATATTTTCAAGACTAAGAATACTTTCATGCTCTGTTAAGCTTTATATCTTAGAAGTATCTGGGTCATGAAATTGTTGGTTTTGTTACTGTTCTTGATAGTATTTTGATTATTTTGTACTTGAGCACCAGTCGAGAATGGGGACAGATTGTGCGAGACCTCATACAAACTGGGAAAATTTACAGCCTAAGTAGACAAGGTAAACATAGGGCAGAGGACAGCACAAAGCACATAGTGTGAATGCTTTCATGGCAGAAACATTGTAGTAGCACCATGAGGTATTATTAAGAGAGGGCACAAGGGAAGAAGAGAGTGAGACAAGAGTATGTCAGGTAAACTGAAAGTAAGAGAAGGAGGGAGATAGACAGCCAAGTGGGAATGAGGTGAAGTAGAAGAGAATACACTGAAGAAGAAAAGAATGGTGTGAAACAGGACAAGCCAAAATCTATCCTTCTTCTCAGTCTCCTTAATTCCCTGGCTCACTAATGCTGTTTCTTTTCAGTATCCTCTCCCTTATAGTTTTCTTTCCATTTAGCTAATTCATCTCCTGTATAAACCTCAGTACAGTCGAACTGCAGCAATGTCTTTGAAAACTGATGTTTTTCTCAGTAGAGTGGGTTATGTGCTGAGATTGCCAAGCCAATCTACAATCACGTGCAAGTGATCAGGTTGATGCCCTTACAAGGGTTCTACTCCTTTCCTTCTCCCAGGAGTTGAGAAATGCAGAAACAGAGGCATTAAGTATAACAGGGAGACAAGCATTGTGTGCTGTTGGAGTTAGTCTCTCAGCTGTGTTCACCATTGATAATAGCATTGAGATTGTGCAGTGAATCAGTTAACTTGCTTTTGGTGCATGATACATAGTATGACTGAGGACTTTCGAAAGGCCATGAGTGACTCGCCAGTGCTGAGAAGCTGCAAATAATCTTTCTTCTCTTGTTCCAATATAAAGCATTCACTTCTGAGTAAAAGCAACAGAGCTTTTGCCCCTCTTTGATATGGAGCACCTCCTTCAAAAGTTCTCTGTGTTTATAGCTGACTAAATCACTACACATGCAAAGTAAGCCAATAGTATCCAGTACAGCATGCTGCAAGCATGGTGTTACATTGGTGATTTACCAGAGTTGGCAGGTTTTCTCCCTACAGTTAATATAGGCCGAGGATAATATAATAGCTGCTATCTTCAATCCATATCAATCTGCACAGTACTAGACAGGCCAAAACGAAGAGCCTCCTTACTCAAATGTTAATTTTTGACAGAAATTCATATGATTGGTGTTGACATTTCAGTATTTAGTGTAACGAGAATTGGTTATTTAAACTGACATTTGTTTGGAATGCTAAGATGCCAAGATGGGGAAGCAGCGATGTGAATTATTCTTATGCCGTGCATTTCTCATTCTGCCTGCTTCAGAAGTGAACTCTTAGTTGTTTGCTTTTCTAATCACTAACTCACTAGAGGATGATGCAGGAGTCTGCAAAAACTACCTCAGGACTCTAAAGCCCCTCTGAAATAGGAGCTGTTATGCCATGTGCTCTAAGTTATAGATATGGGAAGCAGAAGAGTTAAATAGTTTGCCTAGAGTTATACAGGAAGGCTGTAGACATCCCAAGAGATTTCCAGAAAAGCTGTGAAGGAATCATTTGACAGAGCATGCTGTTTAATTGATACTATGTTGATTTCACCAAATCTGTTTTGTAAAACTGAATATCTGTTTTTATGAATGCTCCTACTAGGAACAGATGCAGATACCCTGTGCCCCATTCTTTTGGTCTGTTATTTAATTCCCTTCTTTCATCCCTGGTGCACTTTAACATCAGTGATTGATGAATTACATGTACATGTTTAGAGATCAAAGTGTAGCACAGGGAGCCTAGTGGATAACAGTGCATTTTGCAAACCTATCCTCTCCCGCCTTTCTTTGCTATGCTTTTTGGTCTGTTCTCTATTGGCTCACTGTTGTAAATTGAACAATTTCAGATGGTGCCAGGCAGCTTGACTTCTTACTGACATTCAGGATGCCTGATGACTCTCTGTACTGTGCCCTTGTACTGCGAAGACAGCCAAATTGACACTGGGAATGTGTAGGTTTGGAAAAGTGAGATGGAATGCAACTACCTGAACAGGTCAACCAAATGTTGTCAACATTATTTTTCAAATAAATTCGTTTTCCACTAAAGCAAATTTTGTTCTCAGAAGTAGCTGCTTTTCATGGAATAGTAATAACTATATATATATAAAATTTCATAGGAAAAAAAAATCAAAACTCTGAAACATTTAGACCTGGAGTTATTGTCCTTGGCACTATATGGTAGTGGTGGTTAGGCAGCCTTGTTTGCCTCCATAGGTGGCTGTTGTATTGTACTGTAGCATGAATGTCCATGGAGCCCCCTTATTGAGAGAGACTGGGCATTTAGTAAAAGAAACAGCTCAAACATGAAATCTGATTTGTCGGGTGAAGGAGTGTGTTCCAGGTTCACCTGTTTCCTTTCACAAGTGAAATATTTCAGTGTTGGGGGAGCTTTCCAGGAAAAGGCCAAACAAAACAAAAGGAGAGTCTGTCCAGCCCTGCCGAAGGGCAGCATTTAAGCGGCGCTGGAGGTGAGGCTGGCCTGCCTTGCCCTTATGGACAGCTGCACCTCTGCATGTTCTTCTCCAGTACTGTGTTTCTGTTCCGCACCTCTGTAGACAAAATGCTTTCAGAACTCCCTCTAAGCTTCCCAGGAGAAGCTATCATTTGGCCTAAGTGCTTCCTTAATGGACTCAGGAGCACGGCGAACAGGACGGGCAAACAG